>NC_136494.1:143094404-143216904 GCF_053919585.1 Euprymna scolopes
CTTGATCATTTGCATATTCTTTTAAACAATCATTTTAATCAATTCCCTATTAGTTTTTTTTTTTTCAGTTTTCGTGTGCGATTATCATCTTTTGTTAGCTATTACATGTAATTACAGTCATGCAGGTATTCTACATGATTTATACTTGCGTAAAAAGATTATAGTAAACACAAGCATATATATATATTTATGTATGCGTAAATATATTTGTTTAAAAAAATTTGTCTACCAAACTGCTCTATCAGTTTTTGTTATGCGTGAAACTATTCGAATCCATGCGAAACTTTATATTTGGGTTTTAGCCGCGGAAAATCGGTGCAAAAGTATGAAATTTAAAAAAATGGAATTTGCCTGGTGAAAGTCGAACGACGGCATTACGAATATGTATGCGTAACGTAATAGCTATTGGTTCATGTTTTATTTTTTAGCCTTGCAGCAAACAAGAAAGAAGAAACCCCAGAAATAAAAGAATTCTTACTAGGTAGTACCTCAATGACTTTTAAAAACAGATTCTATGATCATACACTGTCAATGAATAATAAATGATATGCTACGGACATCTCTCAGTAAATTACTGGAAATTAATGGAAGCGAACAAAACACCTTTAATCGCATGGAAAATACTAAGGAAGTCTACAACATGTATTTCATTAACGGTTACCTATGTTTAGCGGAGAAACATGAGATTATTAGTTTTAAAGACCGTGAAAAATTATTAAATGTAAAAGTATAATCGGCTATAAAATGCAAACACTTTGGAGGCTTTGAATATGAATGAATAACGACCCCCCTCATACCAGTAATACTACAAATCATAACTCCTTACTCCCAATATCTTAATCTATATATCTAATATATATATTAATCGGATTGTGTGTGTGTGTGTGTGTGCGCGTTATTTTGTGTGCCACGCTTACATCTGAGTGACTATCGTTTAATTTATGGACTTCCATTTCTTGTAATAAATAATTTAATCATGAATTCTGCATAAATTTTGGTTTCGATTTCGATTCAAGCTGATGTCACTCAAGTCATATAGATATATCTTTTATTTTTGAAATCGCAACTTTATAATATACAAAAAATCAATAGAACATTAACTATAATAATATATACGAAATCTTCAGAATAAAAATATCATATTTGAGCGTACTGTACGAGTTGGCTAGACCGGCCGTCCCTACTAGCTTAGATAAATACTTTTGCAGTTTTTACAAAAGCGCTACAATAATACAGAATGCTAACATCAATATGTTACATATGTATGAGTCCCCTGTGGAATTTCCAAAGGTCCCGCTAGTAAATAAATAAACGAACCAAGAAAAGAGTTGAAAGGATACAAAGTAGTCGCGATACACCGCAAATTAATAACTATACTTACTAAAAATCAACATACCTTTAATTAATTAATAACTACACCCAGCGAAAAGCTTCGAAGATTAGGTTAGCATAAATAACTTAGCTAAATTAAGGAAGGAACCATCCTCTTGTTACCTCTCAACACCATCTCAAACGTTAAGTACTAAGCTAAATGAACAGAAACACAATATGCCATCAAATGGATATAGGTGAGTGCACTTTGCATGCGTAATAATTCAACACCTTAAAACTAAAATAATCTAAGGTTCTAGCAATGTTATAATGGACCTGTTTGCATGTATATGGCCTTGAAAACCTATATTTATAACGAATCATATAAACCTATAAAATAAAAAAGCATACTCTAGTATTAAGGAAAAGACAAACAATCCAAATGAAAGAATGACAACCATCGAAATTAAATTCATATATAGATTAGGAAACCTTTGACGCTATATTTACACCGTGATAGTGGAAAGTATCTCCCAGTATACCATCTTTATTTAAATCATATAAATCGACTTGTATATCTATTCACTGGCTGTTAATTTAACCATAAACAAATGAATAAATTAAGAAATTGAAAACAAGAAGCAAATTAACGGATAAAGAGAGGGAATAAAATAAATAAATAAATAAAACTAAATAATAAAATAGATGGATAATGTAGTCGCCGCCAGAAAGAAAAAACAACAATAAAAACCCAAGATAAAAAGTTAACAGCGATGAGGGCATAATATTTCTTAAGATCAAAGCGAAAACAATAAACAATCGCAAAATGTAATATAATACTAATACACTCCGTTGCTACAGCTTGATTACATGAGATCATATTTCCCCTCTTCCCTCAATCCCCACATGTACTTCCTCCCTTAACATACCTGCCTTCCTACTGCTCACATTCACGAAGTATACACCTCGCTTTCTTCCAACGCGGAAATCACACCCGAATATCTTATTAAAAAACTCATGTAATCTTGACTCTCTTTTAAATATCGCTCCTTTTTTGGTCTGATGAAGTGGTCTCGTTCTGTAACATGTACGCACATAGTAACCAATAATAACACAAATCTAAGCGTCTCCACGTACTTGGAACATCTACAGAATGCCAACATCAATATATTACATATGAATGAGTCACCTGTGGAATTTCCACAAATCCCGCTATTTATATTAATAATTAGAGAGGAAGGGAAAGAGAGAGAGAGAGAAATAGAGAGAGAGAGGGAGAGAGAGTGAAATAAAAAGATAATTTCATTGCTTAAATGTAAAAGCTCTTTTAATTTTGTTGTGTGAATTTCTTTTTTCATTTTGTGCAATCATAACTTTCAAAGACATCGCACCCCAAACCTAATGTGAAGTGCTAGTAACAAGAACCATGTCAAAAATGCTTTTCCTCTAAATTGTTTTCGACACAGAATTCTGATAACTCATTTATTTGATTCCGAATTTTATATATATATATATATATATATATATATATATATATATATATATATATATAATTTAAAGGAGATTAGAATAATAGTCTAAAGAGCTAAGTGTATTTTAATGTAATAGTGAAATTACTAGTTTAATTAAAATACAGGAAATGCTCGTTGTAATTTAGATATATAATAAGCTCGATAGTTAAATGTCCTAGAGCTAATTCAATATTAAGTAATGTGATTTATAATTTAAAAATTTAAAAAAAAAATTTTTTTAATTTAAAAATCAAATTTTAATTAAATTAAAAATCAGTTTCATAAGAAGGAACAACAACAAAGTCAATAATATTTTGTTGTTGTTCCTTCTTATGAAACTGATTTTTAATTTAATTAAAATTTGATTTTTAAATTTAAAAAAAATTTTTTTTAATTTTTAAATTATAAATCACATTACTTAATATATATATATATACATATATATATATATATATATATATATATATATATATATATATATATGTGTGTGTAAAGTTATAAAATATATATTCCGCGTTTTATCCACGCTAGGATTCATCAGGCTTATGGGAGGATTTTTGGGTTGTCTCGCGTTTTTATATACGGACCTTCTATTGAGTTTTTTTTTTTTTTTTAGCTAATCAGCTTTCTAGTTTCTACCGCACCCTTCTTAATTAGACAATGAGCAGGCACTTACAGGACAAATGCCCAGCTGACCTCCGGTTCACCCGTTCCTTTGTGTGTGCTATTTTAGTAGGGAACGTCCTGACCTATTTTAAACTTAGGTTAATTTTTTTATGTTAGTTTATATATATATATATATATATATATATATATATATATATATATATATAGTAATTTATAAAATATATATTTATAAATTACTAACTAGCTCTACCTACGTATTGAGCACTTTTGATGTAAATACTTAAAGTTTACGCATAAATCTATACTTTCGTATATTAAATTTATGTGAGTAAATGAAGTAGTTATATATATATATACACATATATATACATACACATACATTATATATACATATATATATTATACATACATATATATATGTATATATATATATATGTATATATAATAATTTTATGTATATGTATGTTTATTTTATTTGTTTATTTTCTATTGTTATTGTTAGTTTTAAAATTATTTTGTATCGCTATTGTTGTATATTGCTTATATTGGAGGAGATGATATATTAAAACGTGCCATGTGTTATTTAGTAGATGTAAGATATTGTTCTTTTAACAGACAGATAATAAACGTATAAATCGTATGTATGTTGTTTAGTTAGAAGGACATGATATTGACGTGTAAACCGAATCATGTTGTATCAGACTTATCACACGGGATATTTTTACAGTTCATATGGAAGAAGAATAATATATGCTTCATACCTTTTTTCTTGAAGAGTTCTTCTGTATCTTCCCGCTGCTCCGTGATGAACCATGAAGCCAATTGAGACATCTGTTCTTCTTTGTGAAAACCATAAAACAACTCTTTATATTTTTATAATATAAATTTATTACAGTTGTCTCAAATGGTTTGCACAAGATCTGCAGTTTCTACATTTTCTATTCTTACAGCCCGCTCCTAGCTGTCTGTCCATCCCTGTTTAACTGATATCGACGAATATTCACGGTTTCATTTGGCCTTTTGCCCAGACACATTGGCTAATGCAATTATATAATGCCTCTGTTCATTATTCGCTGTATTTGGAGTCCCTGCCTATATACATTCGGACCGAGGGGCTTCTTTTATGTCAAAGTAGCTTCGACAATTTCTACAGAAACGGAGAGTAGCCATAAGCCAGACAACTCTCTACAACCCTAAGGGTAGCGGTCAATGCGAAAGACACAACGGCATTATTTGAAAGTTCAATTGGCTCCATTAAATAATGGATGTTCGATAATTTGGAAAATCTCCTTCCTGTCGCATTATACGCCATACGATCCCTTTTTGTGTACCGCTACGAATGCTGTTGACACAACGTCTAATGACAGTTTCCGCTGGAGCTCCATCAGACACTTCGGATGGGCCAATACCTGGATCCCTGACAGACTAGCACAGGAAAAACGTGTTCATCCAAGGACTGACTCCAACGCAGAACAGTCTGCTCTTCTAAGAAGGAAACATTTCGGAGATATGTATTTTAGAGCCTACAGACAGGCTCGTACTGAAGAGCCTAATTGTTTGAGTACTCCCACTCTGAATCATGAACTGCCGATGCAGTCACTGCGAGTTCGTAGGGAGCCTGTACATTTAAGGGACTTTCTCCCCTATGAGTGAGAAATTTGATGGGGAGAATGTTGTGATTGTTATCTCCCTTGATAATCCAAAACTATAAAAGCTGTGCATTTCCGCTTGTCGAGTAGACAAGTAGTCGAATTCTTAATTGAATAATAAAGATTACCAGGCGGAAACTTGTCTTGTTTTCATTACAAAACTATTCTTTACCTGCTTCAGTTTGTGTCTTTCCTTTGCACCTCTGCTCTGTACTGCCTTCTACAAATTACATTTAATTAATTTTAGTCATTTAAAACTCAGTTTTCTAAGTTTTCTAATATTTGTTGGGCAATAATGTATACACTATTTATAAAACAAACACAAGATATGGATATAAATTCATTCTCTTTATAAATCAAAATTGTTGAGAATAATTTTTTTTCATTCCAAAAGTCAGCTACAAAATTATATAAAACCGATTTAATGCCACTGCCATTGCAACAAACAGTTCAACTTTTTTCCGATAATTTATGGAGTAATTTTGTAAATATTTTTTAAGCTAATTTGATTATTACAGAAATGGTAAATCATTAAGTAATTTAAGGTAATATGCGCGAAGTTAAGATTAGCAAATGAATGAAATAAATATATCGAATATACAAAACAAAAAACACAACTATTTATTAAAAGTAAAAAAATAAACATGTCTGAATTGTTTTTTAGTCTAACATGTTTTATGACGTTTTAAGTCTGTCTACTACATGAATATTGCTGGTCTGGATAGAATATGTAAGCGATGAAATCGATTAAAATAAAACAGATGTGTGTAAAAATATTTAACTCTTAAACTACTGGTCATAGAACACTGAAATTAACAGGAAATAGCAATCATACACAAATGATGGTTGATAACAAGTAAAATTTTGACGGATGAATAACGCGCACAGAAAAATTCCCATTACAACTTGCCAACATATTTCTATTACTTTTGTGCATGCACAAATTCATTCACGTCTTTAAGTAGTTTAATTTTAAATGTTTCTTATTTAACTGTCGATAGCTCAAACGGCAGCGAACGAATTGTTCCACATGTCTGAACCCCCTATATATCAAGTTTCAAATCTGTAGACCGAAAATTGACAGTGGTTTGATAGAGAGAGTTCGTACATACACACAGACAAGGTCACTTTATATATATATATATATATATATATATATATATATATATATATATATATATATATATATATATATATATTCAATGTTAGTAAATTACAGCATTTTCTTAAACCGATGTATTGTTCCAGCTCTATTGTATAACAGAATTCAAATAAACAGCATCGAAGCATTACAAGAGAAATAGGTCTCCTTCAAATCTGTTTTGTCCTATTTCTGGTTTGTTTTCTTTGAAATAAATTGTTTTGATCTACTGCAACTCCGAATGCTGCAAAAATCCACTGACCACTCAAATGACGGTCCACCAATTGTTTTGTTCTGCATATTTTTTTTCTATCCTTTTTTGTACAAATGCTTGGCCAATACACTGCTCTTTTGTTTGCGCTCTAATTACAAGGGAACTTATTGCCTGAATCATTTCAACGTCACATTGGAGAAAATCGTGATAAAAAGCTCTGCAGGGTTTCCCGAAAGCATACACAAACAATAACAAACAAAAAATGGCGTTAGGCAAGAGAATAAAAGAAATTCACTTTCATCTGATTGAGTAAATAAGAAGGAACATATCTTTCATCTAAAATGCATATATATATACTAGCAGTATTACTCGACCTTGATCGGGGGGTTGATTTAATGCCGTTTTTATGCTTATGAAGTGTAAGATAAAATAAATATGTAAAACTATAAAATTTCGGAAAAAAATCTCAATCGAAATTTATGAGAAGATTAAATGAGAAAAGAGAGAATTATAAATAAGTGTTCGTACATGCATAAGTAATGTAAAAGCAATAATACAATAAAACCATTGCTGTTATGAGGAATGTTTTGTTTTGATTAACGATCGAAACAGTAGACCATATATAAGTTCAGTTTACAAATAAGCTGAACTTATATTTCGAAATAAAACAATATAATCAGAAAGTGTTTTTATTTTTAACAATAATCTGAATTTCTTTTAATAATGACCTATTTTGATAATAATCTTTTTCTTTAATAAAAATGTATCGCTGAAAGGCAATAAACATTAATTTTAATTCAATTTTAGTGATATTTGTGCACTCCGGTAAGTCGCGCACGGCGTAATATCGGAATATATTGTTTTAAAAGAATTTGGAATTTAAATTCAAGTTTAGTAATATTTTTGGGGTAATGCTGAAGATGCGCACTCCTTTGTTTACGGAAGTGACGTCATACAAATTTTAGTTACGGGTATATAAATTGTATAAATTTCTTCAACAAAAAAATGGAATGAAAAAATGTTTTAAGAATGAGTTTTTTTATAATAGTAATCTTTTTCTTTTAATGAAAATGTACCGCTATAAGGCATCGGATTTCTTGTAATAATTACCGTTTTGAGAGAATAAAGCGAGGCATGTCTCAGCGAACCCCTAACTTACGAATTAGGTATAGATTTTGGGAACAATATGTGTTTGTGTGTATATGAAAAAAAAAAATTTTAATAAAAGAATAAAAAAATTGCTTTTTATAAAAGGAAAAAATTAAATTGTTGGGTGAAAGTACAGAATACTTGCAAACCCCGACCAATTGTGCAAAACTACCAGAACAATAGTCGTGTGTGCGTGTGTGCGTCTGGGCATGCGCTCTGTAAGGTAGTAGTATGCAACATTTAATAATATAAATAACGGTGTTAGCGTCGGTTTGACGCGTCGCTAGGCAACGAACTAAAAAGATGGCCTGTTATTTTCATTTGCATACGTACAATAATACATAGCAAATATCTGTTGCCGATACTTGTTGGAAACATTTCGATGCAAAACCTAGCTAAAAACACTGTCAGGCACAGCCAGTATCTTTGTGCGAAATTTAATTAAAATCGATCTAGAGCAAATAGTTAAATAATACATGTTAAAAAACACTTTGAAAAAGAGTTAAAAACATATTTAATCTGAAAACGAAACACTTGATAAGTGGATAGTCATTAATCTGTGGAGTCTCGAAGAAATACTTTCCTTCTCATCAGAGGGTAGGAATTAGCAAAATGCGGGATCCGATTTTGCATACAAAAGTATTTGATGAAACTGCAAATAAGTCAAAGATCTTACTTGATAACAAAAAATGAAGCAGAGGGAATATGGTGAAGAAAAAGGTGATTACACGTGAATGGATAGTTTCGTGAAAAGTAAGGTATCCAAAGACGGTAAAATCTAAAAATGTAGGTCCAAGAAAGTTAATTTAAATTTCCAAGAAAAATCCAAAGAAATCGCGTAATTGGAAGATGGTCCAAAATAATCCAAAGGCCAAAATCCGCGGATTAATTCACAAACATGTACATGGAAAAATTTCAATAATAATAAAAGAAAAATAAGATATGCTTTTAACACGACTGCCGAGAACAAAGTGTGATTAGAAAAAAATTGTAATTTTGTTTTATATATATATATATATATATATATATATATATATATATATATATTTTACATGGGGTTCAACACTTATCAAGGCCCGAAGGCCACTCATGGATAAGGGTTATTGCGTATACAGTAATCAATGAGATAGTATTGTAGTAATCATTAGTATTGGGTGGTTAGATACAGTGTCTTATTTAAGGGAGCGGTTTGTCAGGGGTTTGTTTATGTTTGACTTGAAGACGTCCAAGTTGTAGTCAGGTGGGATTCAGGCAAGCGGCAGAGAGTTCCACTGGTGTGCAGTTCTAAGAAAGAAGCTTTGCTCATGGAATCTACGTTTGGATTTAGGCACAGATAAAGAGTGGGGAAAATTATTGACAGTAGTTTCAGCTAGACGGGTGTTTCTCGTGAAAGATTGGCGAGGGGGCACGAGGGATTGGAGCTCAGACGAGCACCTGCCATGGAAATAACGATAAAACAAAGACAGGCTCGCAACGTCTCTTCTGCGGGAGAAAGGTTGCAGGGAAGAGAAAAGGGCACCCCCCAATAAACCATGAAGTCTATTTCGTACTCTGTCAAGGCAGGATAGGCTGTTTTTAGCAGCTCCTGTCCAGATGTGGCAGCAGTACTCCATCCTTGGACATACTTGGCTTTTATACAGATAGAGATTGCATCAGTAGTGAGATATCTTCTGGAGCGGTAGAAAGATCCCACCATTTTCCTAGCGTCCCTGGCAACAGATTTGATGTACGTGTTCCATTTCAGATCAGGTCAAACCCAGAACCTTGTCAAAACATGGAGCCTCCCCAAGACGAGAGCCATCTATTTCAATTGATGCCAGATAGGGATCAGAGCGTTGATGATGTAAGGATAGAAGCTTGGTTTTGGATGAATTAAAAGTGACCAGCCACCTCTTCCCCCATTGTACCACATGCTCAAGATCAGAGGAGAGAGAATTAGAGAGAACTTTGTCATTTACGGCCTTTGATGTGTGGCCATAGATGGTCGTGTCATCAGCATAGATGTCAACGAATGATTTAAGTATGTGCTTTGGTAGATCATTGATGTAGATCAGGAAGAGAGTTGGGGCCAGGATGGACCTCTAGGGAACTCCAGCATTAATACTGTGGGCCTCTGATTTCTGCCCATCAACCACTACTCTTATGAACCTATCAGAGAGAAATGATTTAATGATTGAGAAATCATTTCCAATAATACCGTAGCTGGAAATCTTGTGAAGTAGGCCCTTATGCCATACCTTATCGAAGGCCTTCGATATGTCAAGAGCAATTGCCCTGGAAAGGAAACCTTTGTCAAGAGATTCACTAATCCTATGTGATATAACCGTTAGCACATCTACTGTAGATCTTGCAGAGCAGAAACCATATTGCATGTCACTAAGAAGGTTGTTTCTGTTGAGGTGGTTGACTACTTCTTTATTTAATATGGATTCCAACAACTTACTCATGACACACAGGAGACTTATTGGTCTGTACTGAGAGGGAGATGACTTTTCACCTGAATTCTTAAATGCAGGGCATACTGATGAGGTTTTCCAGGGTGTTGGAAAGCACTTCTCCTTAAGGCAACGCTTAAACAGTTTTGTAAGTATGGGAGCAAGTTCTGGTTGGAGCTTTTTCAGCACTATAACTGGAATGCCGTCAGGGCCAGTTGCTTTACTGGAATCAAGGTTCTTGATTAGCTTGGCGACCTCACGCACAGATATTTGTATGTTGTATAGCGTGTTGTCTGTTATAGAATGAAATAGAGGGAGTTGATGGTCATTGTCGCATAGGGTAGAATTAGCTGCAAAGTTCTTTGCAAATAGTCTGGCCTTGTCTGACGCTGACGAGATGACCTCAGGTCCATTGATGATAGTTGGGATAGAACGCACGCTTCTGTTCAAGATCCTGTTTGCTATTTGCCAGAACTGGTGGGAACCAAGCCGCTGCTCAGCTACTTTGGATTTAACATACTAAGCATATAGCTCTCTTGCATGTTTTATTACTCTTTTACAGTGGTTGCTGGCAGTCCTGAAAGCAGCTTTAGTCTCAGTGCATCTATTACGTTGGTAGCTATGGAAAAAGTGATTTCTGTGCGCGATGGCAGCAGCACATTCAGGGGAAAACCATGGTTGGTTGTTAGGTTTTTGTTGGAATTTTTTGGCTGGTATGAATCGATCTATGCCTATAATTAACCATTCGGTCAGGTCTGATACTATAGAGGACACATCCTTTTTAAACATGGAATGCAGAGGTAGATCAGATATGAATATACGGAAGTTATCCCAGTCAGCCATAGAGTATCGATATACACTACGGTGGAGAGGTATGTCTGAAGACTTATAACATTTCATTTTTATCTTAACTGTTATGACAGAGTGGTCAGAGGATCCCAGAGGAGATAGAACGGAACATGAACACAGCTCAGGGGATATTGTGAGAAAAAGGTCTAGAAGGCTTGCATATTGACCGGGTGTATCGGGCACACGGGTGGGTTCGTGAACAATCTGAGTGAGGTCATAGGCAATGGCAAAATCATGACAAAACCTCCCCTTGTCATCGGTTTTATTTGAGTGGGTCAGCCATTCCACATTACGGACACTGAAGTCACCGCAAATGTGAATGTTAGCCGAAGGATGAGCAGAGAGGATGTGGTCAATTTTCTCAGATATGCTCTTAAAGATAGTAATCCCACTGCTGTGGGGGCGATAGAGGGCAAATATAAATGCAGTGGTGTAAGCTAGTGCAACCCGGAAGCACATATAGGGTAAATTAGGGTCTTCTCTGGAGATATCCCTACCACATGGAAAGCCATCTTTGATGTAGGCACATATTCCATGCCCATGGCGATCTTGGGGATCAGATTTAAATGTTAAATTAGAGTATCCTTTAATTATGAATTCGTCTAGAGAAGTGGTTGGCCCTATGCCAGTTTCACTTAGAAAGAATATGTCCGGTTTCGTCTCCTGTAATTGGGTTTCAACCTCTGGAAGGTTGGAATGTAGACCCCTGATGTTGGAGAAGGAGACCTGGTAGTAGGGGTCTATGTCTACGTTGGAGGATGGGGTTCTAGGTTTATTATATATATATATATATATAAGTGAAAGTGTCTGCCGGTGTGTGTGCGTCTGTCTGTCTGTCTGTGTACATTTCCCTACACAATAACTCTGTCAATTTTCAGTCTACAGACTGCAAATTTGATATACAGGGTATGGAGATTTGGAAAATCTTTGTAACCCGTTTTCGGCCAGAAATTTGGCTTTTAAAAGATCAACGTTCAACGATTTAACTTTTGAGAACTCTATCAAACTCATCCGCTAATTTTGGATCTAAACAATTGAAATTTTAGATACAGATTCCTTCGACATGGATCTAACTTAATAACTTGATTTTGCTCAAAACAATAAATGTTAAGGGGTCATAATAGGGGTCAAAGTTTTAAAATTTTTACTTCTGCGGTCTCTACCAAATTACTCAGACAATGTCTGGTCTAAACATTTGAAATTTTAAATAAAGTGTATTCAGAGATAGGGCAAGCTTTTGAGCTACCAATATATAAATCTATGTATGTATGTTTGCATGTCTGCCTAAAACTTTCGATAGAGGCGACGGCTTTTCATAAGATCAGTAATTTTTGTAGCTCGACCCTTCAGACGACAAATACCAAAAAATTGGCTAAAAACATTAATTCTTCACCCTCAACTGGGCAATTTTCTACAGGGAGGGGTCGTTTTTTTTTTTTCACTGATATTTCCGAAAGTCATCCACTCTTTTCGATTGTCTAGCCTTTCTTTAAACCTACGTCACTTTTGGTTTGGCAGTGGTCGTAACAGAAAAGACATCACGTTTTTTCCCCCATTCTTTTCCTCCTTCACGGTATGGGTTCGAACCTGCCTTCCTTCTACCACATTTTTTTTTTTTTGCTCAACACACACCTCCAATGTCGGGCACCCACGCTAGTATATATATATATATATATATATATATATATATATATATATATATATATTTATATATGTATATATATATATTTATATATATATATATGTATAAGTGAAGATGTCTGTGTACATTTCCCTACCAAATAATTCTGTCAATTTTCGTTCAAGATTCGACATAAGGAGTATTGAGATCTGGGAAAATCTTTTTAATTGGTTTTCGGACAGAAATTTGGCTGTCAAACGGTCAAAGTTCGAAGATTTGACCTTTGAAAACTACCAAACTCCTCTGTCAATTTTGAAATTTTAAATGTAGGTTCTTTGGACATGGATCCATTGTTTTAAAATTTGATTTGAGCCCAAAACAATAAATGTTAAGGATTCAAGATTGGGGTCAAAGTTTTTAAAAAAATTGACCTCTGCTTTCTCTATAAAATTACACATTATCTGGTCTAAACATTTGAAATTTTACATCATGGGCATTCAGAGATAGGGAAAACTTTTTAATCAGTTTGGGTCGAAAATTTGAATTACCAAGGGGTCAAAGTTCAAAAGATTTGACCTTTGCGGTGTCTAGCAAACTACTCAGCCAATTTTGGGTCAAAACATTTGAAATTTATACATAACGGGTATTCAGACATGCGGCAAGCATTTTAATTGGTTTGGAGGCGAAAATTTAGCCGCCAAAAGGTCAAAGTTGAAGAGTTGACCTTTTCAGACTCTACAAATTCCTCCACCTATTTTGGGTCAAAACAATTGAAATTTGAGATGTAGATAACTTGGACATGGGTCAAACTTTGTATTTTGATTTGATGCCAAAATAATAAATGTTAAGGGGTCAAATTAGGGTCAAAATTTTTTAAAAAATGACCTCTGCTGTCTCTACGAAAGTACTCAGATAAATTTTGGTCTACACATTTGAAATTTTACATAAAGTGCATTTATACGTTGGACAAATTATGAACAGTACATAGACCCGAGTAAAGGCTGGCTGAACTGCTTATATATATATATATATATATATATATATATATATATATATATATATATATATATATATATATATATATTTATTATATTTCTTTTTGTCTGTCTGTACGTTCCGCTTTTATCTCGGAAAATACTAAGTTGATATGTTTGAGATTTTGTATAAACCTTTTTATGATAAGGTTTAGCAAACTAAGTATTATGTCATCCGTTCGGTGCCCAGTTACAAATTAATATGGATTAGTATTTAATGCAAAAAAGCAATTAGATTGGTCCGTTCTACGGCTTATATATATATATATATATATATATATATATATATATATATATATATATATATATATATATATATAACACAAGGAGTGTTCCAAAAGTAATGCCTCCTATTTTTATTCCGCCCGAAAGGATCTGAGAGAATTACAAATTTCATTGTTATGCTGACAGAACTTATGCATTCATGTCCTAGGAATTTCATCTGTCCATTGCAGATATTGAGACTGTAACGTTCTAGTTAATATTCTCCATTTCTGTGTCCGGGGATTGTAAGTACCTTAAATGCATAGTGGACATTTATGTTTCTACCACAGCCGGAATACAACTGCTGCGTCCTTTTTTATTTTCTCGTAAAGAACTCTACTTTTATGGTCAATGGCTAATATTCAGTTCATGTCAAAAGTCTTAGTTGACCGCCAGCTATTTCGCTTGCCATTAATTATAAAATTAACGATGTCTTTAAATGTATTCTTGTGTTCGGTTTAAAACTTATAAAAAGTCAAGTAACAAAATACTGAAAAATAAAGACACGGTTTAAAAACTTATAAATAAAAACAATTATTTCTATATCACTCAGTCCAGCTCGATTTTTAAACTTTAAAAATCCTTAAAATAAAAACTAGAGACATTTATTCTCAGTGTAAAGTCGAACATTATTTAAGCAGTTCGAATACCACTTTACACGAATATAATTTCGTTCATTTCTAAATGTTTTATTATAACTTCTTAAAATCTAATAAGCTATTTTCTTCATTAACTCAGCATGGGAAAAGGTCTCATGTAATCTATATAATTATAAAACACAAATGATCTTGTAACGATGTATGTAACCCACTTTCCAGTTTACGACATCCAGTTGCGCATGCGCGCATGACCTGCGCACTGAAATATTAACGTTTGTATTTCAAAATTATTATTTAACATGGGAAGAGTGGGGTTTAAAATAACTTAAAAGTAATACAGAAATGAACGATGTAAAAAAAAAGCAGACAGTATTAACAATTGTTTATTTGGATAATTTAAACGCGAAAAAAACAAAATAACAGAACAATTGGGACGCTGAAATATTAACGTTATTATTTTGAAATTATTATTTAACATGGGAAGAGAGGGGTTGAAAATAAACAAAAAAACAAAAGAACAATTGGGACGTTGAAATATTAACGTTATTATTTCGAAAGTATTATTTAACATGGGAAGAATGGGGTTTAAAATAACTTAAACGTAATACAAAAATGAACGATGAAAAAAAAAGGACATATATCAAAATTTGAATTTAACTATAATAAATATTATGGTATCTGTTCAGTGCACATTTACCTATAAGTATGACCAACCACTTACAATTCAGTAACTGTAATTTTTTTTTTTAATAATCAATTATAATAAACAGAATGACTCATAGAACTCTATTTATATTCTTTTTTCATTTTAATATACTTTCATAGAAATGTTTCTGTTATGTCAAAAAAAAAACTATTTTCTTTACGTCACAAGTGTCACGCTCATACATGAATTCCATAGTTAATATAACATACTGACCCAACGGGTCACGGGTAGTCTAGTATCATATAATCGAGTCGTAACGCTAGAACTCCTATCTTTAACAGTAAACTAAAATTCACGGTGACTAAAGATACTCTTTAGCAACTAAAAATATGGCCGACAAAACAGGTGAAAGTGAAGCATAAAAAACAGCGAATGATATTACAACAACGTGCTGCAATTCGTTTTCTTTCGACGTTTATTTCTCAGTTTCGTTTCTCACAGTTTCTGTCTCGGCCCGGTGTTAAGTTCTTCCTTTGTGACTGCATTTTTCCGTGGTTCCATTTTTATTAATTTTTTATTTTGAATCCTTTTTGTGAAAAGGCCTGATCTTTATGGCACCAAATAATCTTCTCTAACATTGTAGTTAATATGAAAATAATGAAAACGTGACTTACACAAGCGTCGGCGCCACTGTCTATCCTGTCGGGTGACGGAATCAAGAAGGGAAAGAGAAAAGAAAACCTTTCATCTATAGACGGTTTATTAATATACATGTGGCATTAATTTGCAGAGAGAGAGAGAGAGAGAGAGAGAGAGAGAGAGAGAGAGAGAGAACGGTCGGTGAAGATTGCAGTTGAAGTCGGGAGTTGTCAAAAAGGTGTTTGGACGAATATTTATTATTTTTTATTATTTTTAAATCTTAGTTTCATTCAAGCTAATTTGTATTTATTTCTTGATTATTTAGGGTTTTTTTTTAGTTTCTGGACATGACAAAAGTAAAGTAAAGTTCAGAATTGATATAATAAAGGTCTCCTACGGCGATAGAGATGTGGTGGCCTGCCTCTAAAAAGTGCGACCTGTTGCAAAACTACAGCAAATAGATATGTGACAAGCCTTCTACCTCTGCACTCCAACTCTATCAGATCATCAGACGAATATCGACTTGATTGAAAGCTGGTCAAAAGACGAGTTTGCAGAGGAAGCATTCACTACATATTCAATATATAAACAAGTCAAGTGGGCTGAAAAACGCGTTGGCGTATACACCAACAAGTTACAACTTTCAGGAATAGCTGGATTCATGAGGAAAGTATCAAAGTGCAATGAAACTAAAATTTGTGACAATGTTCCCCAACGATATTTCAATGAAGTTGCAACAAGCACCGGACATTGATGCCTTGACTATGGGTGATTTGCTGACACGAGCTAGGGTACTTACATGAGATGCGGCAGAGGATGTTGTTGCAGCCACGCAGCCACTTCGAAGTGGATTTACCAGCCAGCACTTTCGGCATCTCCTGCAAGACTGGGGCGTGCGTCTCCAATTACAGTGTGTCTACAACTCTGGAGAAAATGGTGTGATTGAGAGAAATCAAAGAAATGTGAAAATGTGAAAACATTGCGGCTAGAAAAAAATATTCCATACCAGAAGCATTTACTGGTATAAAGTCACATCAAAAGACAGTGTTTCACGCAATATACACCTACAAGGTCCGCATACAAGATGTGGACTCTATGACGAGCCCTAGCCAAGATGCCCAGGGGCAGTACAAAGTGGGTTAGGGTTTGTTTATGTTAGAATCCCTCGCAACAAGTGTACGAGGCCGGATGACTGGAATCAACAGTCCACAATCGTGATCATCGTCACATGTTCTTCTTTATAATCTTTTTCTTTTTCCTTGACGTAACATCACTTCGGTCATTTGCATTTAGCTGACATATGCACATCCGCGCTTTATTACAACTCTAAACACCCCCCTTGTCATGGACGTGAATCAGAAGCAGAGATGCAACAATGAATTTCTGATCGCTCGTTTTAATGGCACCACTTGTGTCTTCGTAACTCAAACTTTTTTATTTAAAAAAATAGGCTTTATTTTTTAAGTGACTCTTGTATGACAAAGCGCGCTTTGGACGCCTACGCACAGCCATCGTTCATCGCCGGCAAAAGTGCATTGAGAACTGCTGTAACTATGTAACTATGTAACTGCTGTAACTATGTAACTATGTAGAACAAATGAATTCTAGAGCACAAAAGATCGTTTTAATAACACTCTCGTCTTCATGGCTTTTCAAAAGTTAAAAAATAAGAAGCTTTTGGAGAGATCCTTGTATTATATAATTTGAAAAAAACATCGTCTGCATCAAATCTCACTGATAACGTACGAATACATTCTGTTATGATTTATGTCTTCATGGATAAATCTTTGCTGCAGTTGCATGGTAGCTCCCTTCAGGCTTGCCAGACTATGGATAACTACAGTAAGGGTGCCTCCGCATTGAATTTTTGTGGCAATAGTTGCACAATCTTCAGCCACATCTCTCCTGAGTGCGCATTGTGAAATACGAGTGGCAAGTTGAGGTTCAGGATGACTGGAAACAATGCCGAGATAAGCGGAGAGCAAATACAGCGCCTAGAATTCACAAAAGATCACCCATCATCTGCTACTGTCCAAGCTCTACGTTCGGGAACGTGTCAACATGATTACGCTGTAATTGTATGAGACGGTCAGATGATAAAGTCACCACGTATGAATGGAAGGTGATGATGATTCAGTGGCTTATGACACAGACTGACAACCTGGGTGTTACAAGTTCGAATCCTGTTCGTTCCACAAATATTACTTTTACTTAGGATGTTAGTTATGTTATCTTGGTCTCTCGCGTAAGTACCCGATATCTTTCTAAAAAGAATTCTGACTAGAAAAATATCGGGGAGACCAATGCCAACAATAGAATCTTCAGATTTATATGATAGTATAGCTTTGAGAAGAATTCAATTTTTTGCTGTTATTTTAAAGTCTGTGTAATAAAAATATTTTCTGTAAAGGTGGCTAATTTATACAAAAGTATCCTTCAAGGATTTGCAGCTTTTATGTTCGAAAACTTTAAAATTGACATGTATATAAAAGCTCCTGAAGCTTGGCTTGGCTTCTCTAACTTCATAGACACAGCTGGTAGCTTCATCCCTAACTTTTCTATATCCCATTCCTTGATACAGACAGTAACATCCCCGACCCAAGTCCCAGATCGTCAGGACCAGCAAGCCTCACTTCAGGATTTATTTCTGACAACAGTTGCCCACTCAGGGTGTTTACTTTGGTCACAATTGGATTGCTCCTTCTTTAATCAGATTTTTCAGTTATTAGTACTTATTAAACATATTCTGATGCAAAATCTATCTGAGAACATTGACAGATAAATAAAGTATATTTGTTAGAAATTTTAAAAAAATAGACCTAGCTGTTTCAAAATTCATAGGGAACGAATTCATATGCATACAAAGTGTTTTTATATATAAGTAGAATTTAAGATTTTATTTACTTACAAAAGATAATTTAATTTCTAAAAATAAAAAAATGAATATGTATTAATTTTTATATATACTACTATAATTCTTTTTTTTTTTTTTGTCTATTGCTATTCAGATTAACACCCCTTTTTTCTATTTATTTAAAAAGAAAATACAACTTTGTTATATATGAGCCATGGAATTGCATTCATCTGCAAAGGATCTAGATAATTGGCATATTCTTTTAAACATTCATTTTAATTAATTCCCTATTAGTTTTTCGGTTTTCTTATGGGATGATCATCTTTAGTTAACAATTACGTGTAATTATATTCATACAGATATTCTACATGATTTATACTTGTATAATGTTTGCGTAAAAGGTTATAGTAAACACAAAACTCTTTCTATATATATTTGTGTGTATATATATATATTTGTTTAAAAATTTTGCCTACCAAACTCCTCCATCAGTTTTTGGTCTACGGACATGAAACTTAATATATAGGGTATTTGAACCCATGGAAAACTTTATATTTGGGTTTTAGCTGGGGAAAATCAGTACAAAAGCGTGAAAATTAAAGAAATTAAATTTGTCAGGTGAAGGTCGAACAACGGCATTACGAATATGCATGCATAACATAATAGCTATTCGTTCATGTTTTAATTTTTAACCTTGCAGCAAACATGTATTCATAGCTCAGGCATTAACATCAAAGGAAAAAGTAAACCGTAAGCTAAACGTTTTGGTTTCGATTCTCTGTGGTAGCGCATGAGTCATTTTTTTAAAAAACATTTTAAATCATTGCTATATATTGGGTCCAATTTAATCTATAATATAAATCTCACCAGTTTGTTTAAATGTATGTATGTATGTATGTCTGCCTAAAACTTTCGACAGAGGCGATGGATTTTCACGAGATCGGTATCGTTTGAGAAGCTCGAATCTTCGGACGACAAATATCAAAAATTTGGCTAAAAACATTAATTCCTTCACCCTAAAACTGGGCTTTTTTCGCCGATATTTTCAAAAGTCATCCACTCTTTTCGATTGACTAGTCTTAAACCTTTGCCACTTCCTGTTTGGTGATAAACGCAACAGCAAAGACGTCAGTTTTTTTTTCCACATTCTTTTCCTCCTTCGCAGTACGGGTTCGAGCCTGCCTGTCTACTATCACTTTCTTTTCTTTTTTTGCTCAACACACACACCTCCAAACACTCGGGCAACGCCTGGGCACCCAGGCTAGTATAATACTAAATACAAAATCTGCATTAATCAAAATATTTAAACGTATTTTACGATCGGATTATAAATAAAAAAAATATACATCCTTACAATTTAGTTGTTTGATTTTAAAAAATGTTGCAATATTTTTTACATATTGAAGGTAGAGATTTACATGCTACCCACCTCAGAATGATGTGACACAAGGTTGGGAAAGTGGAGATGCCAAGCAAGTTCCCCTAAAGGAGGGGCACTCTTGCCTAGCAAAAATTGCCTGGGCATCTCCATTGGCAATTCCTGGTTGAAGCGCCTAAGGCAGCAAACAATAAACTTACCCCACTCGAAAGCCAGGTGGCAAGGCCTGGGAGGGTGGACCTTATTAGTGATACCCAGGCTGCGTATCTCAGTCCGCCAGGTACTGAACCAGTTCATTGCTCCACACCTGTCAGGCTGATTATCAAGAATGGACTCTTGACTGGTACTTTTCATTGTTTTTACACTCGAGTATATAGCCGACACAGTTAATCAACCAAGAACCAAATCACTCTATATAAAAGCATATATCAAGGGATACACACTCGAGAGTCAAAACAATGAAAAGAATATGCTGTTGTCATAACCTTACTTCTCTTAATTCAAATGTTCCTTGTTTTCTCCATTCTCTAAATATACGTTGTCTGTACCCTAATAGGATTCCCATTTGCATCATAAGGATTGCTTCTGAAGAAGCAATCCATGACTACCTTGTTAATCTCAGTTGCATGATGACAATTGGGTTCTTGATTAGCTATGCCAAGAAACACCTGTCAGGCGTGAACTTTTTACTTTGAGTTCCAGTCCCATTCACACAGTTTTTCTTAATACTTTGGTTTAACATTTCATTCATACGTTTAGTGAATTGTAAGTTATACAGCCACCAGTGTTCTTCCCCCCCCCCCATGTCCAGAGGTTTTAAATCAGAATTTTCCTTTTCCTAGATGTTCAATCTTGCCGGACAGTCGAGCACCACCGACCTAGTTTTAAGGTGTCTATTACTCGCCTGATGTACCTCCTCCTGCCAGTAACACAGCTCTACTGGACTTAGTGACTAATTCACATGAGAAGACTAAGAGTAGGACTAGATTTGCGCATGCCTTGGGAATACTTTAGTTTGGGAGCACATTCCCACTTCCATGCTCGGTAATATGGCAACCATTGCAGCAATTATGATTCTTTATAATTTTATTATTTTCACTCCAACTGTACATGTTCTATACATCAGTGAGTTATCAATTAAACTTACGTTAGCCGCATATGTTTTGTCACCATAATTTTGCTTAAGTGTTCATAATGCCTAGTTGGCAACATGTCTTTCCTCCCTCCCAGTACTCTCCTGACTCAGTGAGGGTATAGCACACGTGGTATGACGCAGTTATATCTCAGTTTTTTTTTTAATGGTAATCGTTATGTAATGAACTCCCATTCATTTTTCAATTCAGGGAAACATTTTGTGTTTATCATAGATTTAAAAAAATAACGCAAACTGGTATTTTTAAATAAATGTGATCTAAATGTAAGATTTTAAAATTTTCCCTTATTTTTAAATTTACTTTCTTCTATTACTAGCAGTTCTGCCCGGCTTGGCTCGAGCCCTATGTACTGTTCATAACTTTATGTGCATATGTATGTATTAAAAAGTTTGACTCATGTCCAGGTAACCTACATCTAAAATTTCAAGTGTTTAGACCCAAAATTGGCAGTTGGTAGAGTCTGTAAAGGTCAACTCTTTCAACTTTGATCTCTTGGCAGCCAAATTTCCGCCCAAAAACGGATTAAAAAGCTGCATGCCTAAATACCCTTTATGTAAAACTAGCCTGTGTGCCCGGGTGTTTGGAGGTGTGTGTTGAGCAAAAAGAAGAAGAAAAAAAAAGTTGTAGTAGACAGGCAGTCTCGAACCCGTACCACGAAGGAGGAAAAGAACGTGAAAAAAATAAAAATAAAAGACGCCTTTGCTGTTGTGCCCATTGCCAAACCGGAAGTGGCGAAGGTTTAAATCGAGGTTAGTCAATCGGAAAGAGGGGATGACTTTTGAAAATATCAGCGAAAAAAGTGACCCCTCCCTGTAGAAAAGTGCCCAATTGAAGGTGAAGGAATTAATGTTTTAAACCAATTTTTCGATATTTCTCGTCCAAAGTGTCGAGCTTTAAAACGATACCGATCTCATGAAAACAGGTGAGATTTATATTATAGATTTTAAATGTTTAGACCAAAATTGGCTGAGTAGTTTCCTAGAGACCACAAAGGTTAAATCCTTTGAACTTGGACACTTGGCAGCCAAATTTTTGCCAAAAAAATGATTAAAAAGCTTGCCCTATGTCTGAATACACTTTATGTAAAATTTCAAATGTTTAGACTAAAATTTTGCTGATTAATTTGATAGAGACCGCAGAGGTCAATTTTTTTTGTAACTTTAACCTCAATTTTGACCCCTTAACATTTATTGTTTTGGGCTTGAATCAAATTAAAAAGTTTGAGTCATATCCAAGTAACCTACATCTAAAATTTCAAGAATTTAGACCCAAAATTGGCAGAGGAGTTTGGTAGAGTTTTCAAAGGTCAAATCATTGAACCATAACCCCTTGACAGCCAAATTTCTGGCCGAAAACTGATTAAAAAGATTTTCCCAAATCTCAATACCCCTTATGTCAAATCTCGAGTCTGTAGACTGAAAAATAACAGTAGTTTGGTAGGGAAATCTACACATACACACACAGACAATTTCACTTTTATAAATATATAGATTTTATATAAATATCAGCAAGCTACAAGTGATTCAAACTGTTCAACAGCGATTGTAGATATATCCTGAACCAGCAGGATAACTATGTTTTACAAAATAATAACAGTATAAACATCCCATGGGACTGACACAGAGTCAAAGAATATACACCATTAATGTTTTAAACTAAAAGTGTAGCCTTTAAAATATTTACTTTTTTAAACAAATTCTGTAGATATTTAAAATAAAAATATCTATTAAAATCTTCCTTAAGATAAACCAATCAATGTTCATGAACAAATCTATAAATGCATTGATCTTCACAAATCTATCAGATAACGCAATTTTGTTGTCATATTTAAACTCGTGAATCTCCATCCTATTTGAAGGTTCTTAATAAAGTGGAGAAATCTGTCATTTGATTGGCTTTTTATTCTTCACTGCAACCTCTCTCTCACAGACGTGATGTTGCTAGTCTCAGTCTTTTCTAGAAATATTATTATGGCATGTGTTCTCCAGAATTGTCTGATCTTTTCCCTGCTTCCTTTGTTCCAGCTCGTTTGACGTTGATCAATTTGCTGTTTTGATAACTCATTGTAATGCAACCGCCTATTCTAGTAGTTTCTGTTGACAAACTGCAGATGTGAGGAACTCTTTCTCTGCAGATTGTTTTCCTCCTACCTGGCTTCATGACTTGTTTGGGACGTTTTTCATAAAAAACAAAAATAACATTAAAAAAATCACAGCTTTCAAGTCACATATAAAAATACCTGTGTATTCTTGCACATTCATTGTGTCTCCTTCAATTTCAATAAAAAACAAAATCTTCAAAAAAATAAGAAAAAATCGTTTATTCATTACTCCCCCACCCCCAATGAGAGGCAAATTTATTGTAAGTACACAAGTATCTTTAAAACAAAATCTTCCTCATCACTGTTTTATTTCTCTTCATTTATTTTAACCAATCAGATGTTTGATTATCATCATCAGGTCACCTGGTGTATTTATCGGAAAAATGTAGAGTGTACCGTCCATAGTTACGTCACTAGTTAGTCGTCTGCTAACTCCAAATATAAATTAGCAATAACTTTAAAAAAAAAAATCAACTATTTGCAATCCGAAGTTGAACGAAAACAACCTTGCACATGCAAAGAGTTTTGTATTCTTTTAGATAAAGTTTTACAAGAACAATAAAATAATTGAAAAAGGTTTACCTCAACACTGCAATTTGATGTTTATCGGATCGTTAGACGCGTTTTTTTCTCCATTTTTATGTATATTTTCAAGTTTAAATATAAAAAAAGAACGCACTTCTGATGATCTGGGTTACCATGAAACTGCAGTAAGATGTTAAGATAGACTCTTTAATTATTGCGATTTATGAATATATATATATATATATATATATATATATATATATATAAGAAATTTAACCGATGATTGATGAAAATGCTACATTATTTATTGAATTGTTAAATGTTCAAAGCAAGAAAATAGACTAAAAATTATTTTTTAATGCATCGAGTTTTAAAACTTCATAATTTTCTAATCAGAAGAAATCGTTAATTTGTTCATTATGGATTCTATGTTGCTCACCAATTACGCAATCAATTTCCATGAATATAATTTTTAAAGTTTTATACTAACTGTTTTTTTTCGCACTATTAGATTATTTATTTCAACTGATGAGAAAAGTATAAATTTTCGAAACTCCATGAATTAAAAAATAATTTCTATTGTATTTCCTCCCTTTTAACATTTGATGATTCAATAAAAAATGTACTTTTTTTTATTCGTCATCAGTTAATTTTCTCAGCTTATTAATGGTCTATCTAGAATATTGAGCACCCCTTTCAGTGTAGGATTTATTTGATAATACTCAGATTTTCGAATTCTCTTTTCTTCTAACAAACCCACACACTCTCACACACATATATACATATTTGTAAATCATACAAGTTTTATTACACACTCTCACACACATATATACACATTTGTAAATCATACAAGTTTTATTACACAAAAGAAAAGTATATTGCAGATTGATTCAGTTATTTAATTCTATTGTCTGATTTATATCAATAAAAAAAAAAGAGCTACAAAAACACATTTACAAATCCAATCATTTTAATCCTAAGAATAATTTTTAAATATTTTTTTATTTAATGTGAATAGAGTGAAACTAATCTATATTTTATTACAAGTTGCAATAACAATAATACTCCCTTCTGCCCCCACTCCGTCTCAATAAAAAAAGAGTCACCATAAACTGATGCCACACCAAATAAGCAAGAAGGGTCAAAGAGAATGAAAAGACCGAGGAGAGAAAGCACTCAGACTTCCACTGGATGAGTGCAAAGAAAACTGAGAACTTGGGGAGGCTTGGTGCCACCCAAATTCCAATGAAGACCAATGGTTGCTACCAACGTGAAATCTATGGTAAACCGTTATTGTGATAACACAAACTAATTTGCAAAGGTTATCAAAGAGATTGAGAATACTTGTCACTCAAACTCCACAGAACACAACAGATTGGTCTCAGAAAAGTTTTTGATGATGGCCTTTGTGAAAACTCCTAGTGAATGACGCAAAATTTAAACCTTCGATCATCAAAATCAAATATGATGACTATGTGATATTAACTGCCATATGCAACAATAATGAAAAGACTCTCAGAGGTCGATCCAAATTGATAAAGCCTTACATCCAATCGAGCCGACAGAATGATGAAGAAGAGAAGTTGTCTAGCGTCATCAAAAGAAACACTAAAAACCACAGAAAACTATCTGCATTATGTCCTTAACACGTTGGAGTATTTTTTATAGAACCGATTTAATTAAGAATGGACATTTATTTCAAACATTCTTTACTGTATTGTATCGATCTAGTATTGATTTGTAAGGAAATTTTTATAAAACTTTGAGATAAAAAAAATCCAATTTATTTTTACTTACTATTCACCTCTTTTATACAACAGGGGCACTTTTGGAAAAGTTCTCTTTTTTGAGAATTTTTTTTTGGGGGGGGGGCTTTCATATAAGCCAAAATTACTTTCTAATCAACAGTTTAAAGGCTCCAAAATCACACCATTTAATCCATAAATCTATCTTAATCCATAAATTAATGACTGACATTTTATGTGACATTTTGAAATTTAAACTATGTTCCAAAATAACCTTTAAACAGTAGATTAGGACATGAATTCTATCTTTACAGAAAAAGGTCAAGTATTTATGGTTTATTTGTGCTTTTGAAAAAGGCAATCATGAATCTTAGAATGTGTACCTGTCATATTTAAGAACGAATTATTTCATTCAAATAAAAAACATGACACTTTGAAACAAAGATAATTTTTTTACATCAGAAAGACAGCAATAAAATTTGAATTTTTTTTTTTTTTTAGAGATTTGTCATATGAAAATATGAACATGAAAAAATGGAGTCTATCCTTAAATTATAAACTAGTGCAATGGGTTTGAGGTGGAGGGGAAGAATGTTTTCCTTTTGGGGAGAAATTAAGAAAAAAAAACCCAAAGAGGATATAAATATGAATTTGGTTATTTATCAAACTGAAGAATTTCCATAACTTGAAAGATATAATTGTTGAAACTAATTTTGAATAAAACTGAAAAGTGCATGAGAGCAAATTACTAATTCGTATGCTGCCACAATTTTCCAATTCTTCTAAAACTAGAAGGGTCAGAGATAATCAGGGAGAACCTTCTGATTTCTTTCTGCTTAATAATTGGAAGAGTGGTAGTAGAGAAATGTTTAAAATAGAAAATGTGGGGATTAAGTCAGGAGGTCTCAATAAATATAGTAGTAGTTAGAGGAGACTGAAATGGATGGTGGGAGTCCAAGATCAGTGGAGAGTGGTTGAAGAGGATTTAAAAGTAAGTAATTATAGAAGTACAAAATAAGTAAAGAGGGGTTGTAACGAGAGGAGTTGGAAATTGAAACAAAGGTTTGGTTAACATCATCATATCAACTCCCTTTTGGGTGGTTTCATGCCGAAACATTAACTATAGTCAAAAATTGTATACAATTAGTTGAATATAAGTCGGGTAGTTTATCTGAAATTAGTTAGGAATCGAAGTTTATATGTGTTGCCAGTGCATTATTGTGCAAATGGAGCACAATATATTTTAGAGGGTTTGAACCCAGCATAATAGATCTCATAGTCAGTAATGGTATATTTTAGCCCTATAGCACACCCTCCTTAAAAAGTAACAGAAAAAAAAAAATCAACAAAAATATCGAAACTCAATCATGAATCTGCAGAATGAGTGTGAAAAAAACAGAAAAAAGAAAAAAAAAAGAAAAGATTTTCGTACAATTAACGAAATAATTTGATTTTTAATTGAAATGCAGACTCGGCGTTCCGAAATTCTGGAAGAGAAATTATTCATTATGTAATCTTTTTCCGATTGCATAATGAACACGAATAAACGGAATCTCGCTGAAAGCACCGTCTCATCCGTTCAGAAGATGACACAATTAACAGCAACATTATAACATGCCAACGTGGAAGATGCAGAGGTTACGTGCATCAGCAAGTTTACGAGATGAAGAAACGTTCAGAAGATGAAGATGTCAGTTGATGCAAATCCATGAAAAAAAAAAAACAAAACAAAAAAAAAAGAAAAAACAAAATTCATTTTTTTTGTAATCCAAAGTTTATGAGTTCACTATTAAATTTCATTTTAAATCAATATTTACATAACCTCCCGGCTAATAATTAAACCTTTTTTTTTTTTTTTAGAGAGTAGTTGTAGAGTGGATTTTTTTTTAGAAAAAAAATTGTGCAGGAGGGGAATTGTCCGTTGATTTCAAATTGGAATTATTTGAGAACAAATACACATCAACAATTTAAAATCAGATACAAAGAATTCGGTCAAAAAAGAAATAGCATGATTGGTCCGATTGAAAAAGAAAGCAGCAATTTCATTGGCTGCTTAGAAATTGAGCTATCAGACCGTTAAAAGGTTCTTTGACATGAGAGAGGCACATTCAAACATGGTTTCCTTCAGGTTAAAAGCACAAATAAATGATATTACTTTAATTCTGGCGAGAAATCACTCTCTAGACGAGCCGTAACCATTTGAACGTTGCATAAATACAAAGTAAATGGATGCCTTCTATTATTAATAATAGATTAAAATGGATCATAGAGTGATCTTTTTTTTTCAGACATGAAATATTCTAAAGTGATTGTATTTCTTAAAATAGTGACTAGAAAGTTATTTTTGTATGAATTAAAGTTTAAAGTCAATTATTATCACTTTTTTATGCTCTAAAAATACAGAACCATATGAATTTTCGAATGTGCCCCTGTCATGTCAAAGCATAAAAATCAAAATCATTAGCCTGAGAATTAAATGAGGAGGTAAAATATTGTGTTGTATGCATTTCTGAAAATATTGACATGAAGTGTCCATTTCATATTTTTCCTTTTTTTTTTCCAAAGTCTGAAATAAATCTCAGAGCAGAACGGTCATCTTGTCTATCAAACACCAAACCACCACCACCACCAAAATGGTCATTTTATTTTATATTTTTATTTAAAAAAAAAAAAAGAATTTTTGAAGTCCAGTTATTTTATACAAGAGAGGAAGAAGCTAGAAGAATGAGAAATGGACGAGAGTCATTTTTTATGGGTTTGTCAAGACCATTGGTCAACTGGTTGTTCTTGTTCACACCAGACGAATTGGGCTTGGCGAGTTCATGTTTGGACAAGAGAAAAATTACTGTTGGTTGGTATGAAACGTCCTCCAAAATAACTTTTTTTATGAACTAAAACTGATGTTGTTATAATTCAGTTTTTGTTTTGGATGTTTTATCTGGAAGAAAAAAGAAAAAAATTTGTTAGTAACAAAAACAAAACAAAAATAAAATAAAATACACAAATGAAAAGATGATGATGATAATCATCATCTTCAGTTTAATGTCGGTGTTGTGCTGGCACTGACTTCCACTCTGCCCAGGTATTTATTTATCCCTCTTTCTTTTAAACTGATTATTATCATGTCCATCCACCTGCAGAACCCATAAAAATATCTCCGGACAAGAATATTGTTTTTACAATAATAACCATTAAACGTCCAGGGGGAACAGGAAAAGATCGACGCCAAAATGTGTGTAGAAGGTTAAAAGGTTCAAAACCGCTCACTTGAAAAGCATTTATCACAGACGTTCGTACAATGGTTCAGGGTTCATTAAGGCAGGATTGATAGTCTAAGAATTTTTCTATTGGCAAGAAAGCATTGAGACATTTTTATACTTTTCAGTTCCGTTTGTCGTGAAAGGAAATCAGCTTTTTATTAAATGACTCAGCTGAACACTACGTCCTTTTGTGTGATCTGCAGAAAAAAAGTCAACGAAACAACAAGTTGCTAAAAAAAAAAGTTGGAAATTAGAATAAAGAGAAACGTGTCGCAGGACTTTCATGACCTGCATATGTACACATCCAAGGTTGGGGAAAAGGGAGGGCAGGGATGTTCTGCCTTCCAAGGCGTATGATGCAGAGATGCTTAATTTTCAAACAATAGCTTGAAAACTTTTCGCTTTTATCATGCGCTTTTTATATTCTTGCGGTAACCAGCAACAAATAACAAAGACCCCCCACCCCTTCTCTGCAGAAAGAAAAGAAAATGCGATGAATAAAATAGACATTAATAATGGATACACAGAAAACCAATCATTGCTGCTATTGTTGTTGTGACAAAAACAATAACCATCCCTTTTACTCGCATGAAAACTGTGTTGGGGTGGGGAACAAAAATCCGGTACCCCTAATAATAGCCAAAGTTCCCTTCTTCCCTGTCTCCATCCATTCCAGGTAGCAACAGCCGGGCCGGAAAACTAATAGGCACATTTCCGGGAGCTGGCCTTTAAGTAATATCCTTTGTTGGCATGCATAAATATAGCACGCAACAAAGATGGTGAATGGAAATACCTGAAGGGGCAAGGTAGGAACATTCAGTCAGTGAGAAAGAGTTGTTTTTTTTTTTTTTAGAGGAATGGTGGAGGGGAGACATGCAAATACCAGTTGCAAAGGTTATAGCCAAGTGTGAAATAAAAAAAATAAAACTAGGGGTGGGGCATAGTAATAACAAACAAGTGGGTGTAACCCTCAGCCTCATTTCACCCAGGAAATATGCAGGATGTATGTGATGGGGAGGATTCTTTCTTTTCTTTTCAATCAAGACTTGAAAAGAAACTGAAAAGCCAAATAATAAACTTCACAAGAATAACAGAAAATTACAATAACATCGTTTGTGTTCAATAAATGAAAAAGTAAAAAAAAAAACAGCTTTGATAGAAAAGGAAAGAAATTATTATAGAAAAGGAAAGAAATTATGATAGAAAAGGGAAGAAATGAAGAAAGAAATGAAGAAAGAAAGGAAAGATGAAGTGAGAGGAAGAGCATAGGTGAAGTAATAAGGAGAAATGGGGGGGTGAGTAAACGTAAATTATAAGATGATGATTCAAAAACATAAGAAAAAGACGACCCGATAACAGAGAGGGGGGGAAAAAGATGACCTGATAACAAGGGGGGGGATGACCCTATAACAGAGAGAGGGGGGAAAGACTACCCGATAACAGAGAAGGGGGCAAAGATGGCCCAATAACAGAGGAGGGAGGAAAGAAAACCTGATAACAGAGAGGGGAGCAAAAAAATGACCCAATAACAGAGGAGGGGGAGAAGACGACCCTGGGGGGGGGAAAAAGACGACCCTATAACAGAGAGGGGGGAAAAAGACGACCAATAACAGAGAGGGGGAGAAAGATGAGCCGATAACAGAGAGGGGGGAGGGGAAGATGACCTGATAAGAGAGAGGGGAAAAAGATGCTGAGGATTACAAATAAAATGAGTTGGCAAGATAATAAAATGTGAAATCTAAAAAAAAATCCTGAAATTATAAAAATTCCTTGTGTTTTTAATAAAAAAAAAAAAAAAAAGTCGATCGTTTTCAACAACAAATATTGCAGCCATAAACAAGTAAAGAGGAGAGACACAAATACACGGATAGGATGGATGGAACCTGAATTTAGTACATGATTCAGTATGTCAGCCAGTAGTTGTGATACAAGCAATGTTGATGGATAAAAAAACTTTGAAATAGCAAAAGAAGAGAAAATCATGCAAATCCAAAGACGACTTTCCACATTCATCGGAAGAGTAACGCTACAACGCAAGTGAAATTAAACAGGCAGCACTGCATTTGCCTCCATTCTGTCTCAAGATAATGCGTATCTCTTGTAAAAGTGCCTTCAAGTGTGAAGAAAAGGTTACACAATCTCCAACCAAACATTGAGTCAGTATTACTTGAGTCTAGTGTCAAAGAAATGCAATATGACTAGAAACAATGCCAAGGTAAGTGAACAGCATGTACAGCATCTGGTATTTCTAAATGGTCACCCATTTTAGTATTGACCAGGTTCAACATTGCTTAACTTCAGTGATCTAAAGGGAACTAGTATCAATGCGATTATGCCAGTAGGGCAGCACAATCGTATATTCAATGAAATCCTGATATGATTAAGAGAACAAACATATTCGACACAATGAGCATTGTTTTGAGGAAATGTAAATAGTGTTGAAAACTAAAACTGATCAAGCAATTTTTTAAAGAGGTTGCTTGTGCAGGAGTATGGAACAGGAGTAGCAGATGGATGTTGGCAAATCTTTGAGTGAAAAATATTGTTCACAAATTTTATTCAGAAAATAAAAGAAATAGAGAAAGGATGGAGAGAGAAGGAAAGGAGAAGATAAAAAAGAGAAAGGAAGCAAAAAGAGAGATAAAGAGGAAAGGATTGAAAGTGATAGAGAAAGAGAAAGAGTTGAAATGAGAACTTGCACGATGTAAAATGGTAGCAAGAAATTATCTTTTCTTTGCATCTATCTTCCCGCCATGGTTGGTCAAAGAGATGTTTTCTGAATCATTCAAAGGCAAATATAATAATAGACCCCTGCGAAGAATAAAAGTTGTTCCAGTTCCTTCTAATCTGTCCAAATAATTGTCAGGTCACTTGACCTTTGAACTTTAATGAATATGAAAAAGATATTTTACAAATATATTGCAGTGTTGGATAATAAAATGCTGAGATATTTTAAAGTTGATTTGTCAAGATGCTGTGAGAAAAAGCTGCAACATATTTGAAATGGTCAATTGTTAAAGGCTGTTAATGAATCACAATAGAAGATTCTATTTTTAGTCATGCCCTGATAAATAATGGATGGAGTACAAAATTTTATGATGCAACAAACCGACCTGGCTAATGAGGAGTAAATAATAAGAGTTTATCCATATTCACACTAACATGGCTTCCACTTATGCAAGGGTGAACTTAAAGATGGTGACACAGTTACAAGTCAAGAATTAAGATAAAAAAACACTAAAATAATTATCGGGAAAGAATTTCTAAGATTATACAAATTCATTGCTGTGAGCAGCATAGACTCAGCAGTAGATAAAAAAAATATTTTCTTACAAAAAAAAATATTTTCTTAAAAAGAAAAAATATATACGAGGGGCGTGCAATAAGTAATGCTCCTGACCCACTTCCAGTTATCTGATCTAGCTGAAATTTTGCATGTGTAATGATTTATATCTCTACGGGTTATGTGGCAAATTACAGCTCTGAATTAATTGTGGTTTCTGTTTTACAGGTATTTGAACTAAGTCACGTGTGAAATGGAGTCTGTTAAATGTTGAGCAGTGATCCGGTTTTTGTATTTGAAAGGACGCACACCACAGGAGACTTTTGATGAAATGAAAGAAACTTATGGTGATAATGCCCCATCATATGACCTTGTAAAATGCTGGCATCGTAAATTCAAACATGGCTGGAAGTCTGTGGAAACAGCTCCCAGACCTGGTCGCCCCCCCCCTTCTGCCATTGATGAGGCATCTGTCCGTCAAGTTGAGGCTGCCATTTTGGAAGATCATGCATTACTATTCGCCAAATAGCCGAAGATGTCAAGATTAGTACAGGGTCTGTGGAAACTATCATTCATGACCATTTGCATATGCATAAGGTGTCTGCCAGATGGATTCCTAGGTTGCTCACACCATTCCAGAAGCGAGAACGCATCAAGTGCTCGAGGATGAATTTGGTGTGCCAAGAAGATGAGTCAAAGTTTTTCAAAAGACTGATTACACAAGATGAAACCTGGGTCCATCACTATGATCCAGAGACCAAAGTCCAGTCACTGCGGTGGAAGCACTTGGACTCACCACCTCCAAAGAAGGCAAAGGTGCAGCCCTCCGCTGGCAAGGTCATGCTCACAGTCTTCTGGGACCAGGATGGAGTAGTGATGACAGATTTCTATGGCAAAGGGTACCACAATTACAGGAGCCTATTATGCTTCACTTTTGAGGAGATTAAGGGAAGCTATCAAAATCAAGAGGCGGGGCAAGATCAGCAAAGGTACCCTCCTCCTGCAGAACAATGCTCCAGTCAACAACTCGCATGTCGCGAGATCAGAAGCATGGGCGTGTGGTTATGAAATCCTCCCTCATCCTCCCTACTCTCCTGACCTTGCACCCTCTGACTTTCACGTCTTCCCAGTCATGAAGTTGTTTTTGAAAAGAAAGCGTTTCCCAGATAATGCAACTTTGATTTCTGAAGTCACGCCGTGGTTGGAGGACCAACCTGGGGTGTTCTACAAAAATGGTCTCCAGAGCTGCATCAAACGATGGGAGAAATGCATAACTCTGGGTGGTTCCTATGTAGAGAAGGACTAATAACTGTGCCAAGTTTTGTTGCTCTACTGCTATGGGAAGTGGGTCAGGGGCATTACTTATTGCACACCCCTCGTATTTTCTTAAAAAAATACTTACTTAAAAAAAATATTTTCTTACATAAAAAAAAAAAATCATTTTCCTTACCTTCAGGTTTAATTGAAGCATTATCTTCCTCAGTTTTATATTTTAATGGTTTTTCATATTCTATTTGAAATCTTGTATTTGTCCCATAAATTTTATCCCAAAGAACTTTTACTTCATAATCGTAGTCCTTCCATTCTGGGACGATCCGCATGGCTGCCTGTAACTTGGGTTCTTTCGTCAGAGGATTGTTACACTAAAAAGAACAAAAACATTGTAATTAGCATTTATATTGAAACTAGCATAAACATGATATTTTAATTTGTCCAGGTTTCGTATATTTTATTATAGAGTCGTGATTCAATTGAGTGCCATCAGCTAGAACCGAAATCAAAACTGTAGCGTTCAAAGCTAGTGACGTTACCACTGTACCAACGTGACACACATATGAACTGATTAAAAATTAAAAATAAATGAAGATGAATATACAAAATGTAATACGATTTTTGTCAATATTGACCCCCTTAAAAATTATTTAAACTGGCTAAAGACCCATAAAAGAACAGTCCAGAAAAAAAATCGAATCATTTGCGACCCATAGCTCTGCTCTGCGACTTTTAGTTTCAGAGGAGATAGAGTTTGAATATATGGTGACCGACAGACATAGTGAGTTTTATAAATGAATAAAATGACAAACTTAAATTTTATCTGAAGAAAAAAATGTAAGTTTTAAACAATTTAATAATTAAAATAATTTTTTCCACAAATAATGCAATTCAATAATTTTTGGTATTATTGTAGACTAGCACAGAATTCAAAAGTTTAAAAATGACTTAGGTGCCATCAGCTAGAATCTAAACTAAAACATTTAGGGCTCCAGCTGTGTTCCCTACCATTTAAGCTATTGACAAATAAGATTTAAAATTAAACTACTTTAAACTATGAATGAATTTGCACAGGTGCAAAAGTAATAGAAATATGCTGGCAAGTTGAAATGAACATTTTGCGTTTCAACTTGCCATAATATGTCTGTACGCATTATTCATTCATCCAAACAAAGATTTTACTCGTTATAAACCATCCTTGGTGTAAGACTGCTATTTCCTGTTGATTTCAGTGTTATGTGACAAGCAGATAAAGAGTTTATTAGTTAAATATTTTCACACAGACACACATACATACACCTATTGTTTTATTTATATAGATATGGACCCTCAACTAAATTAGTCTCCTGAAAAAATTCTACTTTTGCATATGAATGCCATGAAAAAAATTAGGTGGAGATGGGAAAGATAATCCGACTTATTTTAGAATTTGATAAAATAATCACCCACTTTCTAATCAGATTGCATTTAATGACATCTGTTTTAGTTAAATCTTAGATGTAATCACCAGGCTTAGGATTCGTGGCAGAGGGTAAAAGAATTTTTCTTGTGAAGTGGAAGCATTGCAGGTGGATTTAGTATGTTTGTATCATTTGGATTAATCAGCCTTATGTTCTCATCTTTTTGGTATTATAGATGAGGACCATCATCTGGAAAGCATTATTCCGTTTAATACAAATCATACTATCATTCGTGAATTCAAAAATTTTGTTAAGATTATTGTTGCATTGGCTGACCAAATAGACAAAAACGACATAAACTGAAAATGTGCATGAAAATGGCATAGACTAAATGAAAGAACGGATAGATTGAAAGGATGAAAGAAAACAGCATAGACTGAACGAAAAACGCATGAACGAATGAATAAAGTGACAAAAAGAAATAAAAATGTGCAGAATAATTGAACACCGGACAAAATATTGAATAAATAAATAAACAAAAAAAAAATCAAAACATCAAATAAGAAGAATAAAAAAAACAGTATAAAATGTGCTGAAAAAAATAAATAAATAAATAAACAAATCAATGTTTTGCTTTTCTTACAATTTTCCAGTTTTGCAATATTTTGAATTTTTATTTTTTTTGCTTTTGCTGGTTGGTCAGATTATTTGGCAAATAATCTCAAAGAATTGACTGATTTTCTGATTTTCTCTCTATGCACTAACTTCTTAAAAGCCATTATTGTTTTTTTGCTTGTAGAAATCGAGAGGTGCAAGAGACGAAATAACAATGTTCACCATTGGAAAATCCATGTAATTTATTCAGCAAACATGCTTGTGTGTCCATTTTACAACAAATGGACATAAAATAAAAGACACAGACAAGACAAGAAATTAAAAGCGGTTCCTAGAGGAGATGGGCCAATGATGATGACAATTTATAAACAGTCTTTACAAGTTTTGTAAACTGACTGTGGAATTAAAATAATGTCCTATTTATTTCAAATAAACTCATGGCTAAAAAAAAGTTATTTGTTTAAAACGAAGAAATATTAAAAATACGTCTGAAAAAGAAAAAGAAAGACATTGCGATTGGCAGACATTTAGCCAATGCCTTCTGGCGCGTTTCAATGATAGAAAGAGAGGAAAAACATTTCCCCACCCTTCGACTCACACGAGGGTAGTATTTATTCCATAAATTCTAAAAGATTATCTTCCTCACCGAAGAACGATAGAAAAATAGAATGAAAACAATAAAAACTTGAAAAAATGAAATTTTAAAAAAAAAAAAAAAATGAAAGGCAAAAATTCTTTTGAGAAAAAGTTTGGGAAAATAAACCGAAAAATGAACGATGTGTAGAATTAAAAGAAATGCATTTTAAGCACTCATGAAAAATCGTAGAGTTCTTCAGCACAAAGACGACAAATGAAGAGCAGGAACACGTTTTGAATCTTGAAAAGGGTTTAATGAAATCGAAATTTTAAAAACTACAAATTGTGAAGTTTGTATAATTGAAGTATTGACACTGCATTGTCAAAGACTTAAGCAACGAGAGAGAGAGAGAGAGAGAGAGAGGGTCTGCGTGATGAGAGGCAGCGAAAGAATGGTTTTCCCGCAAATTCTACACTGCATAAGATTCTTGTGATTTTGGTTTGAAATTAGATGAGTGTTAGAACGAAAGAAGAAAAATTGAATTAAGAGGATGAAAAGAGTTTTTTTTCAAAACAACGTCCGTAGAGGAAATTAAATAAACTTGTGTTCAATAAAGAGATTTTTATGACAATCAAAGAAATGACAAAGTGAGGAATATTTTGGCAGTTCTATAGTTGAAATGATTTTTGTTATTGGCATTCTGCTTACACAACTATTAATATTTGCTGGGTTTTTCCATCAAAGACAATGATGCTTAAGCATATTGCCAAAGAGATGGCAATGGTGTAGTTGAAAGCGGATGGCAAGACGGGTGGCAATAAAAGATCTTCAACATTAAAGAAAAACATAAATACAATCATTCTCAAAATGAATACATTAACTTTTATCAAAAACATTTTTTTAACGCGTGACAGACTAATGGACAATGTCCTTTACAGAGATACTAGCAGTGCTACTCAGAATGTAACATTACTTCTAGCCTTCTCTCTTTCTCCCTCCTCTCTTTATTCTTTGCCCAGCCCATTCCTCTCTCTGGACACACACAACTCGAGTCAGCATAAGGGAAATAACTGAAAAAAGTTACTTCTCTTCAATTAATGGTCAGAAAACAAATTACATGATAACATTAAAAGATGCGTATACATCGTGATAATATTAAGTAATATCAATGGCTATCTGACCCATAAATAATGAACCATTGTTTTTAGTCTAGATATTATACACCTAGAGTTACACCGATTAAAAAAAATCAACTTTGTAGGTGCTTGTTGTGTAGTTTTCAGATTTTGACTGGACATACGAAAATAGTAAGCCTATCTGAATTTAGAATTCAGAAGGGGGAGGCAAGTTGCAAAAAAAAAAAAAAAAAAAAAAAAAGGACACAATGTCTCCTGCACAAGTATCATCACACATTAAAGTAAATAAACACACATACAGAATGTCAAACTGCCAAACACTCACATATATCACTTATGCATACATTCACACAATGAACATTTCAAATTTCTTCAAACATGTGTTTGTACTATGAACAGTTAATAACATGAAAATAACTAAGCTGGACATATAAACGTTAACCTTTATATATATATATATATATATATATATATACATACACATACTAGGCTTGCCCGGTTGTAAAATATGCTTAAATATATTTTAATTCATGCAAAGCCAATTCTCTATTGTACCTAATATATAGTATGGATTTCAAAAATTTAAAAACAAAATGACTTGAGTGCCATCAGCTAGAATTGAAACCAAAATAATTAGCCCAATGGTGGTATTTGCTGCCATCTAAATTAATGACAAAATGAGACAATATAGAAAGACCAATTAGTCTAGCAACCCAGTCTGGAAACAATTGCTACTGAAACTGCAACAAACAAGATATGGTCATTGGTGAAAGTGAGGGGAGGATAACTGACCAAATAAGGATCACATGGAGTCAGGCTAGTGCGAGAGCTGGGACACTGACCAGTCCAGAACCCTGACAATCGGAATTCAAAACAAACAATAAAACGGAACACGAAAACACTAAACAATTTAGTTGTTGCAACAAAACCTTTGCAACTGGATCCATCAAGATGACAAATGATGAGAAAGAACACATTTGGAATCTTGAAAAGGGTTTAATGAGATTGAAATTTTAAAAACTACAAATTGTGAAGTTTGTATGATTGAAGTATTGACACTGCATTGTCAAAGACTAAAGCACAGAGAGATAGAAGGGGGGGGGGTCTGTGTGATGAGAGGCAGCAAAAAAGTGTCAGAAAGTTTCTCAACAACACAGATAACCTAATTAAAATACACGTAGTCATACTCACAGTTTGAGCCATACCACCATTGAAAAAGACAAGACGCCAAAAGTAGAAGCACGAAAGCCAAAAATAAACTGACCGAAGGGGAGTGAGAAATCTAAATATGGACAGTTTGATGATGCTATATCCGAAATTGTTGCAAAATTAAGAGGAGATCCAGAATGGAAACTGAAAAGGATGTTGAGAAATTTGGACTGGATGAGGTGGTTGATAGAAAACAATGGAGTGAAAGAGATTATGCCATTCAAAAATTAAAAGAAATGGGTAGAAGCAGATGAAGTAGAAAAAGGAGTGTTGAAAGTCATTTATGGAGAATTGAAAAGGAAACACCTTTAAGTTTTAAGAAAAAAAGAAGAGAGTCGACTGCAGAAAGAAAGTGAGGAAAACAAGAGAAATTTTTAGAAGACGCATTTAAGTTTGCCAAAAGTTTCCTGGTGGAAAGAAAGTCTGGTACATTTGAATGTTCCAATAAAGAATTGGAAAATCGTCTGATTAAGATTTACAATGATCCAAAGAGAGAGCAGCAGATGATTCCATTTGAAGAGTTCAAAAAACTTGACCACGTGTCCTATTTGATCAAATGAAGAAAGTGGCCGGATTCGTTCAAAAGGCAAAAAGTCAGAGTTTGCATAGAAGTGATGGCATCAGTTATAAACTCTACAAGTGATGCTGTAGGCTTCTAAAGCAGCTTTTCATCTTTTTGAAACAGATGTGGAAGAAGAAGAAAGCAGCGGAGCATTGGGATTGCTCAGAAGGAATATATCAGCTAAAGGAGGCCGAGTCGAAAGGCATTGGAAGTTCGGATCAACATCACTTCTGAACGTTGATGGAAAAATATTTTTTGGGTATTTCCAGGTCGAGTAATGGACTTTATACAGAGGAATGAGCATATTGAGTCTATTCAGAAAGCAGGGGTGCCAGGTATGCCAGGATGTGTTGAACATGCATATTCGATTTTGAAATCCTATACAGCAAGCGGAGAACGGCAAGAAGAACCTGCCAATCATCTGGCTAGATTTGTCAAATTCTTATGGATCAGTGCTGCACAAATTGTTGAAACTAGCTATGGAACATTTTAGGATCCCTGAGGTGATTCAAAAATTGGTGATGGATTGCTATGACAACTTTGTAATGAGATTCACAACAAATAAGATCCCAACAAATAAGTGGCAATGACTGGAAGTAGGTATTGCGGCGGGATGCACAATATTGATGGTTTTGTTTGTGTTAGTTATGGAAATGTTACTCTAGTCAACAGAGATGCTAGAGTAGAAACTCCACTACAAACCTTTGGTCTCTATCCTAGACTGCTTTGGCCACTGATGATTTATGAGGTTATGGTATGGTAAAGGAATCCACCTAGAGTTGTCCATAACATCGCTTATTGAGGAGTACAAAGCTGGGAAGGTGAGGACAGTCATGAGGCTACGGTATTCAAAAGATCACAAAATCAAAGATGATCTGCTTGTGAAAACTGGACGCAGATGGAATACAGTGAATGAAGCCGATACAATCTTTAGACATAGAAACATCCTGGGATCTACAAAAGCAGGATGAACAAGCCTTACTTTAAATTATTTGCCACTAGTTCAGCCAAACACAAAAAGGATGCAATAGTGAAGGAAGTTAGAAAGCAGGAATAAGAGAAAGGTCGATTGCACAGAATAAGAGAATGGTCGATTGCACAGCAGGGTCAGTGTTCAGCATGGCAAGCAGCGGTAGTTAAAAGAAAACTAACATGGATGGAGCTGTGGAAAGTGGGAGCCAGCAGAACCAGTTTTTTGATCAGGTCAATCTACGATGCGATGCCTTCACCAGAAAACCTCGTTAGGTGCTCAGTGACAGATGACAGTAAGTGCAAATGTGGGTAGCATGACACGCTAAAGCACATCCTGTGATGCGAACTTAGTCTAAAGGGTGGTAGGTTTACATGTAGGCACAACCATGTTCTCAGAATGATCAGTGATGCGCTGCATAAGAAACTGGATAAAATCAATGAGAGACAGTTACCACAGAATGAAGTATTGAAAAAGGTGAAATTTGAAAAAACAGGAGAAAAGCCAAAAAGGATTGCAAAGAGGTTGAGTGAAGCTGATGACGGAGTAGCAAGTGGGAAATTGCTTCAGATCTTGATGAATTTCTTGTCTTTCCCCATTGTAGCGACACTGCAAATACCTGATATTGTAATATGGAATGAGAAAAGGTAGGTGGTCCACCTACTAGAGCTAACAGTACTTTGAGAGTCAAATTTTGATGTTGCAGGGAAAAGGAAAGAAAGGAGATACGAGAGCTTGATTTAGAGATGAGAAGAAGAGCGAAAATAAGTTTCGGTCACTTGGGGGTTGGAGCGAGAGGATATGTTGATAGAATGCTTCTCCACATTTTCATGCAGTAACTACGTTTCTCTCATAAGATTAAACAATTGAAAGAAGATGTGCAAATTATAGCAGAGAAGATGTTGCTATTTATAAAGCAAAAGAGGGATGATGACACCTCGTTAGAAGGAAGTCTCTAAAGGGAGACAATAGGCAAGCAGCAGTACTGCATACCATCAGGCAGTAAAATTCAAGTTTGCACCCGTGAAGAGAAGACTCTGAGAGGAGTGAGCTTGCCATGGCTATTCACTGTAAGGAGAAATGAGCCTGAAACAGCATGCCATGGTCATCCTCTGATGATCTCAAACACACTGGATCCAACTGTGGAATTGTGGATTTGAGATCACTGGAAGGTCAGTATTTATACAAATCTTTCTGCATCTCAAAACTTAACAAATTAACAGTTAAATGTATATTCACACATGCGTAGAGGATACACATTATGTCAAACTTTGCTACGTTCAATTTTGACACCTTAGAAGCTCTTTTTCCAGCTAAAAACCAAATTGATTCTGTTCCACAAGTTTGAATACCCATGTATCGTTTCAAATCTATAGACTAAAAATTGATAGAGTAGTTTGGTAGAGACTGAAATTGTTTCACAGGAAGAGGTTTACTCTGAATGGAGCTGCAAATGCTATGCAATTATGCACAATGTAGGAAATATGCACAAATAGTGAAATGAAACTAATTATTCAATAACAGAAAAAAGAAAATGAACATTGAATTAATAAAAGTTTCTTCTAAAGGAATATGTAATTATTCTTTTTGAAGTCATTATAATAAGTATATAAGGAAGCTGTATTCACTTTTAAAATAGAAAAGTGGGCTTTTAATATCAATGTCAGTGTGACAACTTTTATATATGAATAGATTTTAAAACGGTGTTTTAAATGTTGCAGAGTGAACATCTAGTTCGCTATAAATTACTATACGTGTTCTGTCTTGAAGACATCATTGTTTCCATAATAAGCGCACCAAACTAACATTTTTGTGAACTATTTGCTAAATGATACTTGTGCATTGTTTTTTTTTGGGTTTGTGGCAGTTAATTTGATCAAATTGGCAGATGAATAAAAACATTTTTTTCCTTCAAACAAAACAAATTAATTTGTGTAAGGATGAGTTACTATTCCACATCGAATGTTGTTAGCTTTTCAATAAAACAGTGCTCAACTTTACATCTTTAACATTTTCTATGCAAACGAAACAAAAGAAAAACATGTTTGAAGGGAGATCGTTTTGTATTCTCATTAGTGGTAGCAAACTGACGTTGCCCAAGAGTTTTTTTAGTTTCATTTTCTTTCACTTTTTTACCAGGTTATTGCAAATAAATTTTAAATAGAATTTAGGAAGTTTAATTTGATTCAAATTGTTTATTAAAAACGAAATGCATTCTGATGGATTTCATTTCCTAATTGAATTATTCTTCAACAGGACTTTAAAAGATGAGTCTTGCATCGCTGATTTTAGTAGTTTTTCTTGCTTTGTCGACGACAAATTAATGACTACAACTCCATGCAGAGATGGGGGGGGGAGAACAGGACACTTGGTTAGATAATTAGATTTTTTCCAATTGTTTTTGATTGTTAATTTCATCTAAGAATAAATTTCAAGAAATCATTTTAAATGTTAGTTTATTATTAAATCGTTGATATTAATAATCTCTATATAAATAAAATGAACTCATTTTTTCCCGTCGGATTTTGACCTTAATAGGATTAAAAATCAAGATATTTCATGCAAATATAATATGCACAAACGGCAGAACAATATCTGAGGTGTGTTATAGGCTTATTATTTCTCAAATTCCTCGATAATCTTAGATTTCTATACTTTTTCTGCTGAGAAGTCACGACCAAAATCGGTTAAGATCAATGGAAGTGGTAAAATATTTTCTCTCTAATAAATTCCTCCTCCCCCTGCCACCACTTAACACCGTTTGGGGAGCGCTCACAAGGAACAGTTGAGAAGAGAACACCGGTTTGGCTTCGTAGTTCTTTCATGTGAAGTTATTTAAAATCACTAAACTAAGCTGCAGTGCTCTGTGGCGTAGTGGTTAGCATGCTGGACAATTCACATTATATTTTCACGTTCGCGCCGACCTACCGTAGTCGTTTTTTTTTTTTTTTTTTTTTTCCTAAACAACTGGAATGGACTTTTCTTGGTGGCCGAACTGTTAACGTTGCAGATGTTTTTTTTTGTTTTTTTTTTCACACTTTATTTTCCTACTTTTACTCATGACTCCGGGTTTGATCCTTCCTACTTACCTACCATAACATTTTTAAAACTCCCCCCCCCCGTCCCGGAAACAAACACTCGGGCAATGCCGGGTACCCCCGCTAGTATTGTTAATATATTGATATTAATAATATTGTTGATATATTGATATTAATAATATTGTTACTAATACAAACAAAACTTGCAGATGCATCAGAAAATTGGAGAACATAAATAGAAATGAATTGTGCAGAATATGAATTTCTAAGAATGTGTTTATAAAATTATTATGCAAATGAAGCATCTACATGAGTGTGTTTTTAGTGTTCCGTTATGCGTGTATATATATATATATATATCTCAATCATATATTTGAAAGTATTTAAATGTGTAATTGTATTATTTAAATAAAGGGTTTCGCTCGAAATTCTGTCCTATTTCTCAAGTTTGACAGAAACATTCCAGAGTTTGACAAGATACATGAGAAGAATGTCAAAGGTTACATCAACTGAAACGTTGTGAAACTCACACTCAAGATGAGAACAGAAATCTGATGAATCCAAATAATAGGAAATACTGAGAAGTATTGAAGTACTTACAGCATAAATCGTTCACCAAAATCATTAAATTTCGCATTAAATTACATAAGCCCAAAATGATTTTTTGATAGGATCAGAGTATAGTATCTGTCCTGATACTACACTTTGACTGTTCAGTCCTCGGTCAGTGAATGAGAAAGCCTTGGTGAGTGAAACAGTGTTAATTTTTATTCCAATCCAGAGTGCTCCTTTTTGGGGGAGCTGATTTTCCCCGCATTATAAAAACAACTTTGTGCTCAAGTCCACCCTCATGATGAGGCAAATGGATAAAGATGAAAACGCTTGATTACCGTAAAAGAAAATCTCAACCAATTTTTGAATATCACCATTGGAATTGCTTGTAAAATCAATATGAAAACGTGATAAAACAATAAAAATTACCCACAATTGAGTGGAATATACAATGCAATATTAATATTGTTTCCTTGTTTAACGTAATATTAATGTCTAATGTAATATTAATGTCTAACGTAATAGTAATGTCTAACGTAATATTAATGTCTAACGTAATATTAATGTCTAACATAATATTAATGTCTAACGTAATATTAATGTCTAACGTAGTACAAATCTAAGATATTTTTTTCTGCCTTTTTTTCCCCCCGGTGTAAAAGGAAAATTTGGAGTTTACAAATAGATTTTTATTTTAAATAAAAAATTAAAATGAGATTTTTTAAACATCATCATTTGATAAATTTAATCCAGGTAATTTGTTGGTGATGATTGGCTTCGAGTAAAAATGCAGCGAATAGGTTCGCGTTTTGTTTTTAATGTTATCCATTGCATAGTTGTTTATATCAGCCACTCAAAACGGACCAGAGTTAAGGTTAGATAAGAAAACGAAAACAAAAAAAAATAAAAACTTTACAATTGCTGACAATTGAATTATTAGCCGAAAACAAAAAAAGAAACAAACCACTAAGATAAAGATAATAAATGATACCTTAACACACTGGACATTTTTTACGTGCTTGGTTGGCATAACTCAGCATTTGATTCTGAGCAGCGCTATAGATGGCAGAGTGCATCGACTCAAATACAGGATGGCCTTGCACGTCAGCAACAATTTCGTCTTATTATAGCGGAAGGCCTTATGCAAAAATAATGCAGCAAAGCTTAAAAAAAGAAAAAAAACTTCGGAATCTTTCTTTCCAGACCCCCCCCCCCACTCTATTCATGATTTTGTAAGATTATCTTTCTATGGTGCTGTGGCTTCATTACGTCCATCTTGTTTTCTTATTCAATACAATCAATGTGTAGGAGTCAGTCATACTTTTGCAACTAATTCTAATTGCATTAGCATGTACATTGTCTCGCCACTCCCTTCGCCATCTTGCCACAAGAAGAAAAGGAGGCGGGGGGGGGGAGAGGAAATAGAAGACATGGGTGTGGGTGGGCTGTATATAAAAGAAAAATACATTCATCTCTCATAGTTGACTGGTAAGATGACACTTCAAATAAACATCCTGAAATAAATGATACATCTAGATTCACGGACTTTATCTTCTTTCTTTATTACTCTCCCCCTCATTTTCTTTCTACTATCTTCAAAACTTAACACTGTTCATTTTTTTTATTCCGAATTTCTCATTGCCCTTTTTTATTTATTCCCCCTTTTTAGATGCATCCTTGCGTTAAAATGAGAGGCTTTGTTTGTCTGTCCGTCCTTCATGCTTTCGTTTGAAATTTCCATTGTGAAATATGCAGATTAAATAAATTTAAATAATGGTCAGGTACCACTGATGTCTGTTCATTGGTCAGACGGAATTTCGAAATAGGATTCGTACTTGTTCATATTTTGGTTCATCTGTCATGTTTAGATTCAAAATATAATTTTCCGCGATCTGTAACGCGAGTTCAAAATAACACCGTGCTTCTATATTATAAAAACGAAAAAATATTGGATTTCACATAAATCAAATGGTAACTACGCAGTTGTCAAGTTTCAAATAGTAACATATCCAGCAATTACGAAAAACCATAAGAAAAAAAATAATTATAATGAAAAAGACATTTGTAAAATTTACCGATTTGGTATCGAAATCTATAGGTACCGTCAATGCGCACCACAGTTTAACCCCCGCTGTATGTAACACGATGTAACTGTAATTTGATATTATCATCCTAACTTATTTACCATTTAAAAGAAGCTTCAAATAAACTAATATTTTTTTTTAATTTTACAGCATACAAAAATAATGAAAATGTCAGATAAAAATCGTGTTTACATTATAGATGCTTTAAAACATTTCTATGTAGTTACATTTTTGAAGCCGTAGACATACCCATGTTTTAAAAATCTAGCAAAAATCAAATAATCGTCATATTTTCCTGAAACTGTCGATATTTATTCATTATTAAATGAACTTACATAATAAAAGTAGGTTTCATTTAATATATTAGAGGAAATATTTTTAGGTACCCCCCATTTCATGTTACGAAAACTAAACAAAATAAATGTAGGTCCATAAAAATTTCAACATTTTTTAAAGCTGAAAAGATCAAATAATTAAAACATAGTTATTTATATATATATATATATATATATATATATATATATATATAATCCCGTTATTTATTTCACTTACCTTAAAGTTGAAAATAAAATTGGACATAAAATCAATATCATTAAGTTAAAAAATAAATAAATAAATAAGCACTGTTTGATAATTTTTTTTTTACAGTAATATAATTATTTGAATTACAACAAAATTCTAAAAAAAACAATTATTTTTAAAAAGCTTTAAATGATATTAAATTCCAATATTCCGTTATATGAAATTTAAACAAAGATTTTTTTTATAACAGGTTTCCAATATTAAAATGTATATTCATATAATAGAATATATGACCCTTGAGATAATAAAAATTGCAAATCTAAAATCGACCTAAAAAAAAAAAATTGTTTTGGTTTGACTATTTAAAATGATAGAGGGTGATCATTATTTTCTGGCGCTTTTTCCCCAAAAAGTATGGAGGCCTGTAAGCAACATTATCTTTAGATACATAAGTGTCAATAGAAGACGCTAAAATTAATTTATTTTATTAACTCTCGTTTGTGTAGTTCATTAAAAAAATCTGTTTTATAATATAAATATGAAAATCTGATGGCAAAAAAAAAAAAATTACTTCCATTAACACTTATAGCGCCAGTGCCCATCCATAGAAATTGACTCAGAAAATAGTAAACACACGAAATGATGACATTGCTATTATTGTGTAAAACGTTGATGTTTTACACACAGCTGTAGTAGTGCCTAGAAATCTACAGATTCGAATTGGAGAGTTAGCAGAAGAGGTAATTAAGTTTTCACTTTCTTGGAAATCTTATGCCAATTTCGAAAAAAATAATTAAAAAAGTTTTGAAAACAGTTAAAAAAAAAGTTTGTTTTGTTTATTCACAAATTATATATATATTTTATGTATATTTTTGTTTTCTGAATAAATTCTGTTTGATACAAATTGTTTCAACTGAAATACTTCCGCTTTTATTTAAATACGCGACCCAATATGCCTGTCCCAGCATGTAATTTTATCAAACTGTTTGTAACCTTATAGAAAATGTTTTTCACGAATAATTAATTTTCTATGTTATGGTTTTCATAATTTTTAGACATGCTACTATTTGAGACCTGACAATTACGAAGGTACCATTTGTTTTACGTGAAGTTCAATATTTTTTTCGTTATCGTACTATAGAAGCACCACTAGCACTTTCCTTGGCCAATCATGCTAAATTCAAAACAGCGTTTTCTTTGATCAGTCACGCATAGTTTGGAAACAAACGTTCCATCGATAAACACCCACATTAAATGGACGCATCTCAGAAATATTGTTTTTTTTTTCATTCCATGATGATTGTGCAGAAACGTTGAGCCGCTTTCTCTTTCTCTCCATTTTTGCTATTATCTAAAAATCAATGCGCAGCCGAGAAAAGAGCTTTTCTTTCTCCCGCGTGAAATGTTTCATGGCACATGAAATGGAAGAGAATTGGATAGAAAAACATCCGTTTTTTATTTTTTTTCGTCTTAAGACAAAATTAAAAGCCATGAAGAAAAAAAAATTGGAAAAAGAAGAGTTGGGTGGCTCTTTATAGTGGTGGGGGTGGCGGGGTAAAGGTGTGAAAAATAAACAAAAGAGAAGATGACAGTTTTCATAAAAAAAAAAAATGGGAAGAAGATGGCGACGATAGAAGACAAAATAACATAAAAAATGCTCCAGATTTTTGGATGAATTACAAATGTGAAATAATTTTTGAAAACTTTGCGAAGATGAGCATCTCCGATCAGATTACTACAAAATAAAAATGGAGCATGAGACTGGCATGGGTTTGGTGTGTGCAGGAGGAGAGACGGGGTGCAGTTGATACAGAAGCTTCCGGAAAACCTAATAGCAAGTGTTTTTTTTTTTCTTTCAAATATTTTTTTTACCATACATATCTAATTCTACCTCACCTTCTGCAACCAATTCACAGAAACAGTTTCAACAAAACCATTTTTCCGCTTTTTTTTTTTTTAATACTTTTTTAAACTTTGTTTTGTTTGTTTACAGATTTTTGTCTATTTATCTCAACATCATATTTACATTTTTTTTTTTTTTTTACATTTTTTTTCTCCTTTTTTTTTTTCTTATTTGATAGAAAGAGGAAGCAGGAGGAAAGATGAAGAATAAACAAAGAAAAAAGAAGGGACAAATGATGGCGAAAGATGGAAATAAGAAGCATAGTGGAATCGAAAATATTGAATACTTCATAGTTATTATCAGCATCATTATCAATTCTATCAACTTATTTTCTTGTTTGAAGTAGAAGCAGTTGGAATGTTTGTAGTGTCCAATTCACTTAGTAAAACTTTGCACACACACACACACACACACACACACACACACACACACAGTGACTTCATTAAAGGCAAAGAAACGACAAAGGTTGTTCGAGTCTCTGAAGAAGAACTTTCTTATTGAAAACTTGTTTACATTTATCGAGATGATAGGGGAATTGGAGAAAATGGACACAATATAGGTAAATGAGTAAGAGTGTCAGGGAGAGACAGTTCATATAACATCTTACAAACGTACATGTTTTGTGCATAAACATGCATTTCCTAATGCATGTTTATGCTGATTACATAAATGCATATGTGAATGGCATTAAATATGTACATGCATACTCATTAATATATACGTTTATACTGTGTGTGTGTGTGTGTGTATGTGCATGAACACACATGCACACACACATATATATATGTAAACGTTGGTAAAAATAAGCCTATTTTCCCTTTTCTTTTGGCTATATATATTTTTCTTTGTTATAAAATGGTATTTCACTTTCATTTAGCAATCTGGTTTGGAAGATTTTTAACAGGAAGACATTTTTCACCAATCACGTGTGTTGAAACAGATACATCGAGAGCATTGCCAAGGTTACTGTGAAGAAGGTGGACTCTCTCTACTGTGCTAGAAAATTACTTACACCTGAAAGTATCCTGTACCTCTACAAGGCCACTATTCGCTTACGTATGGAGTATTGTTGTCATATTTGGGTTCAAAAGAGAGTTGTCAACCTGATCGGTCCTGAACTGTCATCTAAGCTTCAACCTCTGTCCTATCGACGAAATGTTACATTGCTCCGCCTGTTTTACAAGTATTTTAATAGTGGATGCTCTGACAAACTACAAGCCCTTGCACCCCCTCGATGTAAACACTCCCGACAAACCTGACAAGCAGCAAAGTCCCACCTCTACACAGTAGAGATTCCTAGATGTAAGAAAGCCTACATGATAGTTTCTTCCCCAGAGTTGCTAGACGTTAGAATTCCCTACTGGGTTCCTGCTTACCAACTGTACTGACATACAGAAGTTCAAGTGTAACAGACATCTTGGTGCTCAACTCCCTACATAGTATCCCTACAGCTTGTGTCTCTAATAGTAGCCCCCTACATCAAAGTGTCACTTTGCCTTGTTTGGGGGGAAAACGTAATAATACTAGGTAAGAATAGCTAATATAAATATATATAATATAAAGCTGAATGTATGTGTGTGTGTGTGTGTCTGGTCACGAATAGGCTCCTATATGGTTGACTATTATAGAAAACTGATCACATATAATGATAGAAGATGTATCGAGACACAGGAATGGGTATGTTTGATCTGGCATATTGATGATTCATTAAAATTGTGGGATCTGCGTACGCCCCTGGTCCACAAAGTATGGAAATAAAAAATTTAAAAATCAAAAAAAAAAAAAAAAAAACGTTTACATGTGTTTTTGATATAGATGTACATAATAATACTTTGATAAGTATGTTTTAACTTAAATAGGAATGGTATAATAAAATTGTGGGGTCTGCATGCGCGCCTGGCCTCCATAGAATGGAAATAAGCACAAACTTTAATAAAGACTTTTCATATCTATCTACGTAAGTATACTTTGCTAATTATGTTTCAGTTTGAAGAACTATGGTATAATAAAATTATGGGGTGTTTGTTCACATCTGACCCCCATAGAATGGAAATATGTCACAAAGTTTAACAAGGTTTTTTAATATAGATCCACAGAATATTGTGATAAGTATTTCAGATTCAACAGGTATGGTATAATAAATTATGGGGTTTATCTATTTTATTTTTACTTTCATCATATTTTGCTTTGGTTTTGATACCCCCAAATTCGAAGCTATCTCTTTACAACCCTTCCTTTTCATAACCTATCATACTTTCATAAATCAGAGTCCATTTTCTGTAGGCTGTTTTTGAACCCAGTCAACGACAGGTACTTTTGCTTATATATATATATATATTGAGCACTGTTGAAGTAAATACTTAAAGTTTATGCATAAATTTATACTTTCGTATATTAATTTATGTGACTAAACGAAGTAGTTTATATATATATATATATATATATATATATATATATATATACACACACACACACAAACAAACAATACACATTACAGGATGTGCAAAATGAATTTCTCAATCAAAACAGTTTTGCAGCACTTTACAATCACCTTACATGAAATTCTGTACATAAAAATACATGAAATTCTGTACATAAAAATCAATAAAATTCTGTACATAAAAATACATAAAATTCTGTACATAAAAATACATAAAATTCTGTACATAAAAATACATAAAATTCTGTACATAAAAATCAATAAAATTCTGTACATAAAAATCAATAAAATTCTGTACATAAAAATACATAAAATTCTGTACATAAAAATACATAAAATTCTGTACATAAAAATACATAAAATTCTGTACATAAAAATACATGAAATTCTATACATAAAAATACATGAAATTCTATACATAAAAATCAATAAAATTCTGTACATAAAAATCAATAAAATTCTGTACATAAAAATCAATAAAATTCTGTACATAAAAATCAATAAAATTCTGTACATAAAAATCAATAAAATTCTGTACATAAAAATACATAAAATTCTGTACATAAAAATACATGAAATTCTGTACATAAAAATACATGAAATTCTGTACATAAAAATACATGAAATTCTGTACATAAAAATACATAAACATATAAAGATATTTTTTTATTGGAATTCTTTGGAGTAATTTGTATATTTATTTGTGGACTTTTATCCTCATATATATAGTTTTTGTTTTTCCACGGTTTGACCAACTATTCGGTTAACCACCTGAAGAAGGCCAGAGGAATAGTTGGGCGAAAAGTTGTGAAACAACAACGATCGAGATGAGGATAAAAGTGTGCAATTAAATAAAAACCTTAGAAAAATGCAGTTGAAACATAAGACGAAAGTGTAAAAAAAAAAATGGGGGATAATTCAGGACCTGTCTTAACTTTGCACACTTTTTATTTTTGATATTTGGAAAATAAACTGTAGTTTTGCCATGATTTGAGAGACTTTCTAATTGTGTTTTGGGTTTCTTCGACGCGAGTTGAAAACAGATCAGTCGGAGATGTACACGCTTACTTGACAGAAAGCAAGAAACGGTGAAAAAGAAAAATGGAGGATGTGTGACGTTATTAAAATGATGGCGGGTTAATTGCAGTCATGCTTTTGTGCTCATCTACAATTTCTGCCAGGCAAACTGGCCTATCACGTTCGGATGAGAAAAAGTGCTAAACCATAGCATGTTTGGCAGCAAAATATGCAGGAATCAAAAATTGATAAGAAAGCAATGAAAACGACACATTCAAAGAAGAAAAAATTTAATTTGAAAACTTTAAATTCTTTATTAAAGACATATAAAGCTGAGGTTTTTGTCAATCTGACACTGATATTAAAAGCCTACTTTTTCTATTAAAAAATTATTAAAACAAACTTCTTAATATACTCAGTCATGTATATACGTGAGATTTCATAAAGTTTAACTAATTTGCATATTTTTTTTATGAAAACAACTTTGATTAATTATTCTTTTATGGTTTCTTATTAAATGACTATTACATTCAGTTCTATTTATGCACATTTTCTACATTATGCATAATTGTGTAACATTTAGAATGAAAAAGTTCTAATCCATGTCTCTATACATAAATGACTGCGTGTGTGTGCGCAGAATGATATCTACCAAACTTCTGAGTGTTTGGTCTACGGATTTGAAACCTGATAGCATACTGGTCTGTGGGACAAATTTGATTTGGTTTTTAACCAGTAAAAATAGCTGCTAAGAGTGTACGAATTGCCCAAAAACTGAACTTGGCAGGAGTAAGTTGACTAAACCTCTTATTTCTATGCATGCACAAATATACATTTATATGTAAAAATCATTTAATTTTTTTAGGTTTTCTTATCTTTCTGTCAATAGCACAAACACAAACGACTACGGCTGCAATGCTAAATGTTTTGCTTTTGATTCTAGCTGAGGGTACCCAAGTCACTTTTTAACTTGTGAAATCACTACTATATATCAGGTACAATATAATAATCTATGGAGAATTGACTCTATAATAATAATAATAATAATACGAAATTCACATGAATTAAACTATTGTAATAAGCATATTTTACGCCTAGGCAATGCTGGGCGGCTTGCTTATACATACGTACATATATATATACATACATACATATATACATATATATATATATATATATATATATATATGACAGCAATACTTATGCTCAAGCCTTATTTTTATTCCTTGTGTAAAGACTAAATGCGTTTTTAACCCAATTAGTGACTCACTCACCTAAAGAGAACGCATATATACAAATATACATATGCATTTATTACATGTGTGTGTGTATATTTTATTTTCTTCATCTCCAAGAGATGAAACACAAGGTCAAGTATGGTTTTCAAAAGCCAGTGCAATAGGATTAACACCGCCTGGCCTATATAAAAAATGTCTACAAGCATTCCCTGATAGGAGTGCCTCAGGTGATTAGCAATAAACTAACCCCTTCTCAAACAGAAGGTAAAGCCTTGGAGGGTAAACCTTCTGCAGCTGAACACCTCGACAGAAACAAAGTTACTGTTGGACTGATTATGGAGGATGTATTCCTGACTGGTATAAATACCGACTTAGAAGTGTCAGATAAATACCTCTGCATGTGTGTTGCATATAAATAAATTATTATTATGTGCATAAAAGAATAACTATGGACACATGTTTCTAGCTTTAAGCCGTCATCAGCATGGTTAGGATTGAACTCATGACACCAGTATCCACAGTCTGATACTGTACCAATGTGCCATGATAGATCACCACTCAAATGCATGATTTCTTATCGCTTTTAAAGATTTGTTGACATTTTTCTTTAGCAATATTAACAACTTTGAAATACTGCTATTTTTTCCCCCACTATCTTAGCGTTTTTTTTTAAAGAACTATAAGCTCTTCTTGTTATTCATATATATATATATATATATATATATATATATATATATATATATATATATATATGAATTAATCGCCAACAGCAAATCTTAAATTTAACAGCAATAAAAAAATTGTGCATTTAAGTGGTAATCTATAATGGCACATTTGTTCAGTATTAGACTGCAGATACTGGTGTCAGGAGTTCGATCCTAACCTATGCTGATGATGGTTTAAAGTTAGAAACATGCATGTCCATAGGGCATGTAATAATAATTAATAAAATACGTCCCATAAAAAATAAGGGCAATTCATTCACACACACATATATATATATATATATGACTACTTCATTTATTCACATAAATTAATATACAAATTTATGTATAAAATTATATTTTTTCAGTATTTACTTTAACAGTGCTCAATACATAGGTAGAGCTAGATAGTAAGTTATAAAAATATATATGACAATTAAGCTACACAGAATATTCTGCGTTTCATTCTAGTGAGCATTTGTCAGGCATGTGTAGCTTAATTGCCATATATATTTTTATAACTTACTATATATATATATATATATATGTATATGAATAACAAAAAGAGCTTATAACTCTTTAAAAACATGCTAAGATAGCAGAAAATTAAAATTTAAAAACATAACAGCGTCTTGAAGTTAATATTGCTAAAAAAAAACAAAAAGAACGCATCAACAAATCTTATAAAGATTATCTTTCTTTCAGTGCATTTTACAAACTCGTTTTGTTTACGTGGAATAATCAAATATATTTGTGTTACATAAAATGTAAGTTTGTATTGGCTTCTTAATTTTTTTTTTTTTTGTGTGTGTGTTTAATGGCATGTCCACCCTTGTTGGGTTATTTTATGCCGAATCGTGGTTTAGTGCTTAAATATATATTTTTATTTATAAGCAAAAATATGTGAATTAATTTATAGTTGAAATATAGTTTGCATTAAAATTTAATTAGATTCGTAAACGTTTTAGTACAAAATTAAAAAAAAGTAAATGCATGAACTGTATTAAAATGCAATAGATAAAAAAAATTTAATATGAATTTGCTGATAGCAAGTCAGAGAAAATTATAAATTTTGTTTTTTTTTATCCCTGGAGATGAAATCAAGCGCTAAATTGCACAAACCTCTGCATTAAAGATTGAGGTTTCTTTCAAGAGATGCTTTTTAAAATTTTTTAATTATATACAGCTGCGCTGCCTGTTGCATCTACCTGTTTTGAGCCATCTGTAAAGATGTATGCATGTTTAGGATAATTGTATTTGATTTGTTCAAATTCTTCTTGATAAACAAGAGGGTGAGTTTTTCCTTTACAGTGTTTGCTAAGACTTAAGTGAACTTTTGCTACTATAATGTTCCAAGGAGGTATTTTTTAAGTAAATGTTTTGTGAATTTTTGATATCGGGATCTCTGCTTCTTCAATAATGGGTTCCATTCGTAGGCCAAAGTATTGGCTTCTTAAACTTACGTTTTTAATTTAAATTTAAACAATGCTTGTATCACAGAGAAAAAATCCTTCTACTGGTCATTTAAAATTTCACCATTGAACATCAGCACACGGGTTTCGTTTTTTGAGTGACAACATGCTGCAGAAAAATAACAAAATTGTTTCCATCCTGATGAAGGCGTTTTGATCTGTGAAAAAATTTTGATTTTTAAACAAATATTATCTGCGCTATATTAACTTCTTTAACTTACATTTTCACTTTGACCTGCAAAAGATTGTCTGAGCAGTTTCATCAGTATTCCTCAGTAGGGGCGTCTCAGACAAATAGTAATAAACTAACCATTTCTCTCAGGGAGAAAGCAAACCCTGTGAAAGCAGACTCCCTAGAACTGCACAGGACCAAAGCCATACCTCAATCAAAAGCCATCTAAAAAATGACAGACAGCTTTGGTGCCAAAGGAAAATACAAACCAGTAAGAGAGTAGATATTTCCACCAAACCTCTTGCCTTGAGGGAGGGAAAACTAAAATTTGCTGCTTTGGTTTCAAATGATCTGAAATAACAGCAAGAGGAGACTTGATTCCAAATATTTCTCATGTTATATCTCCCCTCTTCTGGAAACAGGGTACGATTATGAATATCTCCAGTATCAAATAATCCTTATACACTGTGAAATTTACTTTATGAAAACCAAAGAAGGGAGATATAACATATGAGAAATATTTGGAATCAAGTCTCCCCTTGCTGTTATTTCAGATCATTTCAAACCATAGCAGCAAGTTTTAGTCTACCCTCCATCAAGGCCAGAGGCCTTTGGAAAATATCAGATATTTTGTAATTCATATGCAAAATTAGGAAAACAAATGACTATGATTGAAACATTTTATGTCTGTAAAAAAGTGCCAAAAATAGGCTCTGGATGATGGATGATCTCCTTAAGTGCGACATTAAGGGCAAATGTCACATAGACCACTACACAATACACATTATCTTTCCAATCAACTTCATTTGTTAAATTCTAATCAATAGTCGTTGATATTTTGAACTTATAAAATTACCAAAACAGGTGGTATATCTATATATTAGTGTTTTTGCAAGGTCACAGGGGAGACAATAAAGCAAAAAACAAAACCTAAGCAAAATTTATCCTAAAACAGCAAAACTAAAGCTGGCCTGCTCAGACACTATATATATAAAAATAGGCAAATTTGGGCATATTTTATTGGTTTGAAAATATAGGTTCTTTTTAAACAATTGTCATAAAATTTTAACCAAAAAAAGTGGGTGCTCATTTTACGTTAAATTAATATACAAAACTGATCCCCCTCTTTTGAACTATTATTTTTTCATATCTTGGAAACTATTCGTTTCCTGGAATTTTTACTGTTAGGAAAACAAGGTGCAGTATCTTTCCACCCTCCAAAAATCCTTTAAAATTACCACTATTATACGTTTTCGAAGGTGCTGAAAACGAAAATAACAGTTAAAATCCCAGGAAACGAATAGTTTCCAAGATATAAAGAAATAATAGTTTAAAAGAGGGGGAATAGTTTTGTATATCAATTTAACATAAACCTTTTTTTTGGAGGATGGCGTCTGTTAGATTATAATACTTTTCTATGGTTAAAATTTTATGCCAATCGGTAAAAAAGAACCTCTATTTTCAAACCAATAAAATATGCCCAAATTTGCATACATTTGTAGATATAGTTTTAATGAAATAATAGAACAGGAAAAAAGAATAGCTCTCTCTCTCTCAAAAAAAATATAATAAAAAAATAAACAAAATAAAAAGCCCAAAAAATTGAAAATGCAATCCAATTGGTTTCACTGTTAATTCGTTCTTATTCAATTCGATTACAAGATCAAGCAGACAGTGTTAAACATTCCAAGATCTGCTTCTTTCAAAATTCCTGTTTTAGTAATGGTAGGAAATGTTTTCTTGAAGCGATTTTTAAAAATTTTATTCACTTTATACAAAAAGAACTTCAAGAGTGCAAACACTTACCAATATGTCCCCCTCTCCCTAGACACCTGTCAATTTACATATCTTTTTCTGACAAATTTTAATATAATTGGTGGCACTGATTTCCAAGCATAAATGCAAAATTTTAATATCTTGAAACTATTTTGAAAAACTTCAGTCTGAGTCTGCAATTTTTGTAGGAATCAGATTTTGACAATTCAACTTTGGAGTCATTTTAATTTTCATATTAATATGATTCAGTTCCTCAAAAATTTCGCATATGCTGAAAATTCTTGGAGAAATTTGTAGATGCAAACGTTGCCAAATAATTTCAGTACTTCTACAGTATAAGGATTAGCCAGGCAATTTATGGAAAATGCTGGAAGGTGCTGAAACACTGAGCACTTTAACCCTAATATAAAAATTATAAACAACCATTTATTTGCTATCATTGGCTTATTAAATAAACATAAAAACTTTTTATGTTAATTTGAACAAAAAAAATTATAAGTGATAAAAAACATTTGTTTGGTATCCAAATTAAAAAATGAACATTATTTATGTATGAAACTTACCTTATAATGAATGTTATTTTTTAATTTCAATTTTCTAAAATTTCATAAAGTTTGTACAATAATTAATCAAGAATATGGTTTTCATTTTTCAATTAATTTTTAATTGAATTTGCTTCATACGATAGAAATAATATATTTTCATTAAAAAGTAGGCCAGGGTTCACAAAACTTTTGTTCTGTAGTTTCTGATCTTTTCTATGAATCGCCTCGAAGATTCCTATGTTAGCATGGTCCTTATACTGTATATATCCAAAATAAATAAGGATTTATGACTTAATGAATTGACACTAATACAACACCACTAATACGTTCCCATATCTTAAAATAACATTCTTTTTTTTAACCCTTCACAGCATAAAAATAATTTAAAACATTGGAAAAAAAAAGAAAAAGGAAAGCATGAAAGTAACCTTACAAAACATGAACACAAAATATGGAAATAATCGTATACAACATGAAACAGCCCTATGAAACAATCAACCTTATAAAACATGAAACCCTAAAAAACATGAAACAATCCTATAAAACATGAAACAACCGTATAAAACACACAAATGATTAGTTAACATTGGATTCTGTATATAAAAAAAAAAATCAAACTTTAAAAACATTGTGATGTGATCCACAGAAAAATGATAATTTCAAGGAAAGGAAAGTATATTCATTATTTGGATTAGTAACAGTCAATTTAAAAAAAAAAATAGACAACTCGTGATCAGTTTGTTAATGTTGCTACAGTGATTAATGACGCTCAATTTAAAAACTACAAAAATTCCCACGATTGTGAAGTAAAGCAATTTTGATAATCGTAGAAATGTTAATAATATTAAGGATAATCAACATTCGATGAATTTGTGGGATTTCTGAAATTTTACAAATACAAACTGAATGGATAAACATGCTGAATGAAAGCAAAGCGACCAGTAAGCAAATGTCTTGAAATTCAGAACCTAAAAAAAAAAAAAAACATTAAAGTAAAAGAATAAGGAAATGAAATCCAAATTTTGTTTAGCTTTTCTTAGTTACTAGCAGGACCCATATCCTGGCGTTGCCTGTGCGGAATATAAAACAATGTTTTAACTATAAAAATTATCTGCAAAAAAAGTATTTTCCAAATTAGTTTTCCTACAATAAAATGAAGTGTGGGAACTATACTGTTTTAAGATACACCCTTTTCTGACCTCAAAAGTTTTGGGGTCATTTTAGGGATATGTATTCAGAAATTTGTAATTTAAAGTTTCTAGAGAAAGCCGAATCAAATGCCAATGATTCGATACAATCTAAACCGAACCAAACCAACCTTGCAGACTAATTTTAGTTTAGGGTTAGTTGAAGGTTAAGATAAAAAATTAAATTACTAAAAAAAGTAGTTTAGTTATTATTGTACTGATTGTTCAGTAAAGTTCATTTTCATCACTTTTACTTAGCCAAACACAGAGTTAGAGTCAATGTTTTTTGTGAAGTGATCATTAATTTTGATCATTTCTACCTACACACACACAAAGTCTAAACAAAAAAAATCGATTATTTTTAAATTTCACTCCTAATTAAAACAAAAAAAAATCATTTGGATGTATAATAGAAATTCGCCCATCTCCATTTTCCCGCCCAAAAATTAGGAAACAATTTGATTATACATGTCGATTTAGCAGTGGGTGGTCATTACTTTCTCTATCTTAAAATATAAAACATTTAATTTTTTTTTGTTATTTTCTATTTTACTGATATTTTTTCAAGTTGTCTATATGTAATGCCCGTCTCCCCCAATAGAATTTTAAATATTTGAGGGGTTAGCTATGCTGGGTATGATGGTAAAGATTTACCATAATTTCTTTTAAGTACTGTCATTCCTATTTAAGTCACGTAAATTACTGACAGTGGCTTTTATTCATAGTTATTTTTTTTTTTAAGTTAATTCCTTTATATTTTGACGAAACATAAAGCTTGTGTCTTGCGGTCGAAGAAAATAGAAAACAATGACTGAAGTTTAAAGAAATAACCATTAGTTTTGTAATAAACACCCTTAATCTCGTGCTTTGTTTTTTAATTCTTAACAGATTTTTTTTTTGTCCATCGGTTTGTGACCTATTCCTGTGTTCAGTCAGGTAATCAATTCTACAAGAGTAAAGCTTCACAAATGTTATAAAATAATGAAAAAAAAAAATTATTTGGAATACCCCACCCCACCCCTCTCCCCCAGTGTGTGATGTCATAGAGGAGTTCATATGTGTGTCGTGTTACTAAATGTCTATAGTGGGTTCTTTAGTATCTGAACCATTTGTTACTCTTAGAGTTTAATTATGTTCTGTGATTGTCAAAGTGTTTTGCATACATGTGTGTCAGACATAATTACATAAACACATTTATCTGACGACATACCAATTCAGGTCATTCAAAAAAACGTATTTCTTACCTGTGTCTTCAATCCCTTTCTCCACAAGTTAATGTGCCTATTTTTACAAACTACTGTTTTTATATGGTGTTTGGCTGAATCCATTCTGATATATATATATATATATATATATATATATATATATATATATATATATTAGTGTGATGTGAATGTTTAAAAAATAAAAAATAGTTATTTATAATTGAAAGAATATATGAAATCAATAGGCAAAGAAACAACTAGTGTTTTTCTTTTTAAATTTATTTTGGATGGGATGTAGTTAACAGGTATTGGCTTATATATTTAATAAAAAAACTATTAATACCTGTTTTTAAGAAAAAGTTTCATACAAATAATCTAGGAGTCAGGCAATGACACCATTTTAAATATGATTTTAGATGTTCTGTAAACTATTGCAACATTATAATGTTGTAATAGTTTACAGAACATAATAATTTATAAATTATTATGTTCTGTAAACTATTCCAGCATTATAAAAACTGATTTAAAGTATTATGAGCTATAACTGCTAAAATAAAACCTTTTTGATATTCCTTTATTCCTCAAACACATTCAGGATGCCAGGTAGAATATAAGCGAAATTGAAAGTTCCTCATTCATTTTAAGAGATGCCGCATGTAGAAAATAGTATGAATACAAAAATGAAATCATAAACTGTTAATAATAATATACGGAAACGATTTAATTGTAAGAGAGTGAAATTCTTTACTACATTTATCTTATGGGAGTTTATATTTGAGAGAAGCAGTTTATTGGAATAAATGTAATAATTTGTAAACAGGGATGAAATGTATGCATAGTTTTGCGGAATACGATTTAGAAACTGAGTTTTGAGTGTGAAAGCTTTATTTGCGCACTATAACCCTCATCTTCATAGTAGTTGTTGTTCACGTTTCGGCCAATTATTTCTCTGGCCTTTGTCAGGTGATTAACAGCAACGGAATAGAACTGCTAAATCTCTTAACTGTAATTACTGCCTTCCATATTTGTTGTCTTACCACATTTTTGCGAACTAATCCTCTGGCAAGCTTCAAGTGGGATTGAAACCGCTATCTTCAGACAATGCTCACTTGGAACAGATTCAACACATCTATCCACGGAATCTGAAGTGCGATCAATGTTGGATTTTTTAGTCTTATAAATCCAAGTTTTTTGTCCTTATCTGGTCTTTCACCTGATGAAGGCCAGAGAAGTAATTATCCAAAACATTGTTAACAACAACTATAAAGATGAGGATAACAGTCCACAAATAAAGATACAAATTACTCGGCTCAAAGGATTCCAATAATAAAATAATGTGAAAGATATGTTTGGTTATTTTCCTACTGAAACTTTAGATGCAGGGGAAAATGGAGATAACTTTATTAATATAAAAATTCAGAAATTAAAGAACTAACAACACAGAAGCTGGTTTACAATGAAGGAAGATGATTAACACAACCATGAAATGAAGACCCCCCCCCAACCAAAGCTTATTTACAAACAAATATTGAAAGTCGTTAAGGATTATTACATTTTTTAGCACAATCATGTATTTATTTTTTATAGGTGATGTAAAAAACACATACAGAAAAGTTATTAGCTTAAAAAATTATATTATTAATGTCTTCCACAAGAATTATCACATAGTTGTATTCATATTTAATAGTATATATTCAAACATACTATGTGTACACACACACACACACACATGCGATTATATGCAAATCAGTGATAAATCTTCAACTGCAGCTTTATTAGCTTTTATGATTTCTATGTATATGAGTAAAAACAATTTGCCTGTGAATGTGCCAACAGGCATAGAAATGATTCATGTTTAATTTGTTTATATATATATATATATATATATATATATATATATATATATAACTTGAACAAAATAGAACCATAAGGGCATTGGTGAACAGATCTTTCTTTTTTTTTTAAGTTTCTCCATATTTTTCGTAAAAAATATAAAATAAAAAAGTAATAAAAAAAAAATCAAAATTTATTTTGGCAATCAAGAAAAAATATGAATCAAAGTAAAAAACGAGAAAAGAGAAAGTTGTGCCAAATTTTTAAATCGGATCAGCTTTCGGCAAAGTTACAGACCCAAACAGACTTTTGCAAGACTCTCTTTCCGACCATTCTTGCTCGATTAAAAAAAAAAACAGTCCCAGAGTAACAGGCAATAGGGGAAGATGGGGAGTTGGTAAAAAGAGGATGGTGGCAGATGAAGAGGAGCAGATTGAAGTGGTGGTGGAGGATAGGTGGGTAGGGAGAGACAGTGATCGGTAGGAAGAGGAGGCAACCTCACCCCATCTCTGAGAAGAGTTGTGAGGAAACGGTGCCAGCCTGGAAGAAGAATTTCTGATCTGCAGGCAAACGATGGTTTGCTTTATCACTTTCGGAAACATCCGGAATGGAAAGGTAAGAACTCTTCCAGGGCAACGTGGTATGGGGAGGAAGAGGGGGGGGGGTAGGTTTCATCTTTAATTTTTACCCCTCCCTTTTTATCCCATTTCTCTCCTGATGCAACACTGCCTCTTGCCCATACCACTTTAATCACGAGTAGCTGACCTTTGGTCAACAAGGCAAATTAATCTCTCAGGGGCTGACGCACCCCCACCCCCACTGCCTACATATTTATAAAACCCATTTTCAAAAATTCATCTTTATATACACCCACCCCTCTAAAATGGCTGGCATTTACATTAAGATCAAATGATGACGATTTCGAATGTGATGAATGGGGGTGGGGGGAAGGGAATGAAAAAGTCAACAAAATTATGAAAAAGCAAGAAAAGATAGAAAAATAAGGAGAAAGAAATTGATAGGAAAACATTTTGAAAATATAATTCAAAAGATTTTATGTTGATTTTTTTTTTGTTAAAAACTTATGCAACTTTTCAATTTAAATGTGTTAAATAATTCATTCATAAAATGTTTTGCTGATAGAAAATAAGAGGACGGGAAGTGTGAAAAATGGAAAAAGATGAAATGAAGGAATAAGGAGAGGAAAGAAATTAAATTTTGAAGATAAAAATAATCAAAGTTTAGAAAAATAAAAGAAAAAAGAAAAGAAAAATAAGGAACATGAGAAAAGAAAAAGAAAAAGAACAAAGGGGGGGGGAACTGAAAACAAAAAGAGAAAGGTAAATAACAACAAAAAACAAAAAACAAAATGGAATCCATACTGAAAAAAATATAAAAAGAGGCAAGGAATTAAAAAAAAATACTGAATCAAAGAACCCTAATAAAGTTTGTGCGTTCATTAAGCCGTTCTCTTCAATCAATATCAGAGGAAAATAGATTCACTGTTGGTGCTCAAATACAATGACCTTGTACCAGATAAAACTATGGTCTAAATTTAAAAAGTAAAAGCAAGAAAAGAAATATGCAGCAAGAAAATTTTAAAAGGACAAAACCATTTTTTTTTTTGCAGTAAACCTGACAAGCAACAAAATTCCACCCCTTCAATGTTGAGGTCCCTAGATGCCGAAAAGCCTTCTACTCTAGTAGTTTCTCCCCACAGACTGCGAGACTTCAAAATTCCCTGCCGCTCCTGCTTCCCTGACTGTACTAACATGTAGAAGTTTAAATGTAATGTGAACAAACATCTTGCTGCTCAAATTCCCACAATCCCCTGTTAGACTCGATCCTAAAATAGTAGTCCCTATAATTACGTGGCAATATGCCTTGTTTGCGGTGTAGAAAAGTATTAAAATAGGAACAATTTACTTATTTTGCAATGAAAATGATATTTTAAATTTTAGTGTGACAGACCAATGAAACTGTTACTTTAAATTTGTGACAGATCAACTGACAGACACACATATTTTAGAGATGTTTGAACGCATTTGAAATAAAATGCGTCCACACAATCAATGCATGGACATGATATTTCAAACTTTAATGTGACAGACAGAACGAACGTTTCCCAAAGACGTATCTGAAATTGCGAAGAAAGTTGGAAAAACTTTAAATTTGCAGAAGAAAAAAAAAAGTTTTGCGTGTTTACTTTTAAAATCTTTACCGGGGTTTTTCGTTTTTCTCTCCTAATTATTTCAAGAAAGGCTTGCGGGAGGAGGTGGGCAGGTCGGTTCAGAATCTTCATTTTGATTAGCAAATCACGGAAATGACGAATTTGCAATTAGATCGTTTCAGGCGACGGCCAACTTGCGCAGCCCTTCTCTTTACATACCAATTACAGCTTTGTGTCTATTTGATAAATAAAAAAACCAACGAGCAGAAGCAGATGAAGTAGAATTTTATTATGATTATTATTATTATTAAAGAAACTCCTTTACCCACCACCACTGTCCCATCCTGCTTTAAATGAAGAATAACAATTAAAAAAAATAGTTTTAAATTGTCCCACCACTTGACAAAGGTCAACAAATCTTCCAGCAAATATTTCATAAGAATTTGTCACTACAACCCCCCTCCACCCAGAACAACATCCAAATTTGAGGGGGAATTTTAATTATCAACAGAAGGAACTTTTAATGCAACCCGATTTAAGCTATTCATTTCTTTCCAATTTCTAAGAGAACATATATATATATATATATATATATATATATATATATATATATATATATATATATATATATATTAGTGCATTTTTCGATTATGCACAAATATATTTCCACGAGAATATTAATTTTTGAAGAAAGCTAAAATGTGTTGATTTGTTCGAACTCATTTTGACACAGGAAGAAAATCAATTGACCCCAAATGAGATTTAAATGCTGACCAGGAAATAATCGAGAAGAGGGAGGGTGAGGTTAGCAAAACAACCAAAATGCAACACTGTAAAATGTTTATCTGTCACTAGAAGAACTACCCGACGTCGCCTGTCTATAATATCAAAAAGAAAGAGTGTTGCCACATCTGGGCTGCTACATCTACCGCTAGTTTCTCCCTCTTAGGCAGGGTCCAAAAAGTCTGAAATCTAATAGCTCTCCCACACTATCAACCAAGCATTAACCTCTGTCACATCACCAAAAGGTTGCATCGCTGTGTTTGTTTTGCAAATACACTAAAGTGAAACGTGCTCCGATGAACTCATACCACTTGCGCCCCTTCAACGTACATACTCTCAACTAACCCAACAAGAAAATTAAGAAATATTCAACAAAATTTCAAAAAAACAAAACCATTTTTTCCCATTGGAGTTAACTTAACAGCAAAATCACCCCTTCACTGTTGAAGTTCATAGATGCCAGAAAGCCTTTCACTCCTAATAGTTTCTTCCCTTGGAATTCTATTCCTGTTTCCTTGACTGTACTAACTTGCAGAAGTTTAAATGTAATGTGAACAGACACTTTGCTGCTCAACTCCCCAGAGCCCCCTATGAGACACAATCCCAAATAGTAGCCCTTTAGGTCCCAGTAGATGTTACCCCTGATACACCAAAGTGGCAATGTAATTAAAAAAAAAAAGTGGCAATATGCCTTGCTTGGGATGAAAAAGAGTAAAAAAAAAACTAAATAAATAGCAGTGACAGCATATAAAAGTCGACAATGCTGAAAAAAATATCAGATTTTTTTAAAGTTGAGTTAAACAAATATAAATAATTCTTATCTCTCAATGGAAAAAAAATGCAATTTTATTTAGTTTTTTATGTAAAATATTAAAAATGGCATCATCAATTTACAAATTCAGCATTTAAATCTAGAATAGTTTCTTTTTATTTATTTGTTAAAAAGATATTGCTGTTCTTTGTTTTTGATACTAATTGTATTGAGCATCTTGGATGGTGACATTGCCCGGGTAGAGTGTTTAGAGAAAAATTTAAATATGGTCATATTTACAATTGCTTCTTTTTTTAAAAATAAATTTTAAATTTGTTTTAGTTTTTCCTTGTTTTCGATTTCAATAAATGATAATACTCCCGTTGATTTTGACAGATGAGGTCTGCCACAACTATGTTGTTCAAAAATCCACACAGGTGATCTATTTATAGTGGTGAAGGCTTTGTGCAGAACCAACCAAACTTTTTGATACAACTGCTAATCTCAGCCGGTGCAATGGCTGTCACAAGACAGAGCAGAGCAGACAGTAGACCTCAGATTTTACATTAGAGTTTTCTTTCTAGATACATGTTCTAATGAAGAATGAGGGTGCATCTCTCCCAGTGGACTAAACGTGCCCCCAGACACCAACTTTGGAATTTCTATGTCCTTGCATATAAAACATATACACATAAACTTTCAATAAATATTTGATTAATAAAAAAAACATTCTATGCACATTTATCAAGTGTTTTTCATCTTATCAAAAAATAAATATGAAATTCAAGTATTATTTTTTTTTGTATACAGAAAACATTTAATTTTAATACAATTCATATTTATAAACTAGTTGACATACCTGACATAGTGCGGATGTTAAATATGTTAAAATTTATATATTTCATATTCATGTATATATGTGTATGCCGTGCTGATCTACCCAGCATTGTCCAAACATTTAATTCCAACAGCACAAGCCCACATTAAAATTATATTCTTAATGAAATATACGTCATTATTCTAATTTTGATCCAAATCCATGATACAATTTTAATTCTAGAAAATTTAAAGCTTAAAAGCTTAAATTGAAATTCAAGAATTCTTATTTATTATGTGTACAATGACTTTGGATTAAATTCAATTCAAATCTGAAATATTTCAATTTTTAAATGAGGGGTTGTGCTCATACTATACCACCAAAAACATCTTTAAAATACTTCAAAGAAATTGAGATTTAGAGATTACTTACTAATCTATGATAAATACCTTTTAAAATTTCTCAAAAGTCAGATAAATCTGAATTTCAACGAAAGTTTCTAGTTCCACTTTGCATAAAACTAAATATAGTTCATGCTATATACCTTACAGCTAGTAGATGTATTCCAAATCAATAATGATTGGTTAAATAGTTTAGGATCGAATTCTGTACATGCATAGGTATATATAAACATATACACATATGTAATCTATAATATAAAGCTGAATGTCTGTGTGTGTATGTGTGTCTGGTCACGAATAGGCTTCTATATAGTTGACTATTTTAAAAACCAGATTACATATGATAGATGTATCGAGACACAGAAATGGGTATATTTGATCTGGCAGAACAGTGGTTCATTAAAATTGTGGGGTCTGCGTTCGCGCATGGTCCACAAAGATGGAAATAAAAAATTTAAAAATTAAAAAAAAAAATGTTTACAAGTGTTTTTGATATAGATGTACATAATAATACTTTGATAAGTATGTTTTAACTTAAATAGGGACGGTATAATAAAATTGTGCGGTCTGCGTTCGCGCCTGGCCTCCATAGAATGGAAATAGGCACAAACTTTAATAAAAACTTTTCATATCTATCTGCGTAAGTATACTTTTATAATTATGTTTCTGTTTGAAGAAATATGGTATAATAAAATTATGGGGTGTTCGTTCGCGCCTGACCTCCATAGAATGGAAATATGTCACAAAGTTTACCAAGGTTTTTTAATATAAATCCACAGAATATTGTGATAAGTGTTTCAGTGTGAACAGGTATGGTATAATAAATTATGGGGTCTATCTATTTTATTTTTACTTTCATCATATTTTGCTTAGGTTTTCATGCCTCCAAATTCGAAGCTATCTTTTTACAACTCTTCCTTTTCATAACCTATCATACTTTCATAAATCAGAGTCCATTTTCTGTAGGCCGTTTTTGAACGCAGTCAACGACGGGTACATTTGCTAGTATATATATAAATGCACAGAGATTATATTTTAACAGCATGCCTGATGACATGCAAGAAGAGGAAAATTTTAAATTAATTTTCTGAAATGATCGTAGGTTGGGAATAAAAGTGTTTTTACAAGTCTTTCATCCTCACTCGCTAACGATGAGGTTTTGTCTTAACAAGTGAACTTCCCATCCTCCAAATGACCTCAAGCAATATAAACACGGTCAATGGGAAGTATTAATAATATTGACAAAATCTTATGCAACAAAAAATTCTACATTAAAAATATCAACCAATCACTTAGTGTCAGGCAATCGTCTCATCAACACACACTTTTTGTGAATGCAAGGGTTGGATGTAAAAAGTGCTAAACAAGAAAGACAATGTTGAAAAATAAGTGTAGAAAGTCTATCATATTTTACCAACAAATATAGGAGTTATTGGGTTTGTTTTACTGTACACATAGATTCGAAAAAGTTGTCACAAAACAAATATAGAACAAATAAATGTTATCAAAGGCAAGATAAGTTACTTTTCTATCTAACTGGATATGTTTTAGTGTTTATATTTAATGTAACATGTTTATTCAGCTCGAAAAACATACAGTGTTTACTGATGTATTTGAAAATTCAAAATGGCGGCCAACTCTCTCTCAAAGACGGTAAGTTTGGGAAAAGGAGTTATAAATAAAAAACCAGTCAAAATACTGTTAAAAACCCGTCGAATATATGTCAGCCTATGTCATGGTAACATATATTGAGCGAGTTTCTAACAGTATTTTGTCTGTTTTTTTATTTATAACTAATTTTCCCAAATTTACCGCCTCAAAGACAGAGTCGGCTGCCATTTTAAATTTTCGAATACATCGGTAAACACTGTATGTTTTCGAGCTGAATAAACATGTTACATTAAATATAAACACTAAAAACATATCCAGTTAGTTAGAAAAGTAACTTATCTTGCCTTTGATAACATTTATTTGCTATATGTTTGTTTTGTGACAACTTTTTCGAATCTATGTGTACAGTAAAACACACCCGGAATTATTTACATAAGTATATAAATATCTACACACATATATATACTAGCAGTTCAGCCCAGCTTTGCTCAGGCCCTATGTACTGTTCATAACGTTATGTGCATATGTATATATATATTAAAAGTTTGACTCATGTCGAGGTAACCTACATCTAAAATTTAAAGTGTTCAGACCCAAAATTGACAGGAGTTTGGTAGAGTCTACAAAGGTAAACTCTTTCAACTTTGATCTCTTAGTAGTCAAATTTGCGCCCCAAAAAACTGATTAAAAAGCTTGCTGCATGTCTGAATATCCGTTATGTAAAATTTCAAATGTTTTGACCCAAAATTGGCTGAATAGTTTGCTAGAGACCGCAAAGGTCAAATCTTTTGAACTTTAAGCTCTTGGCAGCCAAATTATCGACCAGAAACCGATTAAAAAGTTTGCCCTATGTCTGAATACACTTTATGTAAAAGTTCAAATGTTTAGATCAAAAGTTGGCTGAGTAATTTGGTACACACCAGAGGTCAAATTTTTTAAAACTTTGACCCCAAGTTTGACCCCTTAATGTTTATTGTTTTGGGCTCAACCATGCCCAAGTCACCTACATCTAAAATTCCAAGTGTTTAGACCCAAAATTGGCAGAGGAGTTTGGTAGAGTTTTCAAAGATCAAATCGTTGAACTTTGACCCCTTGACAGCCAAATTTCTGGCTGAAAACTGATTAAAAAGATTTCCCCAAATCTCAATAAACCTTATGTCAAATATCGAGTCTGTAGACTGAAAATTGAAAGAGTAGTTTGGCAGGGAAATGTACACACCCAGACAATTTCACTTTTGTAGATATATAGATGTGTAAGTAAAAACTCACATATGAACAGATATACACCGATGTATATATGTCAGAATTTAGTCAAAAACATAGAATGAACCAACCTATATATATCAGTTCCAATGCCCCTTAGGAAAATGTATTTCCAACAATACTAAAGCTAATTGTTACATTGGTTACACCACTATTACACATTAATGAAGGCTCATCGTTATGTATGCTTTACAATTTGAACTTTTACAGCCTTTCATTTCTACAATTGAACGAATTCTGAAGCATGAATTTCATGTAAAAACTGAAAAAATTTTCTTTGGCATTATTAGCTGTTGCAGTGCATTTTTACTAGAACTTCGAATCTTTGCATGTCTCAACAATCTTAAAAAAAAAAAAAAAAAAAAAAAAGGATGCATCATAAAAATGGTCTACTGAGTGTCACTATCTTCAATAAGTTTCATCAATTCCTTCCAAATTCTTCAAGAAATGCCTTACCAAATGTTGCTTTTCTGACTTTTGTAAAATTGCTTGTGTGATACCAGTTTACAAGAATTCTGTTGAAAGAACTGACACACTAAATTATCACTAGGGCTATGACAACAGCATATTCTTTTCATTGCTTTGACTCTCGAGTGTATATCTGACACAGTTAATTAATCAAGAACCACTTCATTCTATGTAAAAGCATATAAGATATCAACGGATACACACTCGAGAGTCAAAACAATGAAAAGAGTTTGCTGTTGTTCTAGTCCTAATTATCACTTCAATAGCCTTCTACCTCTCTTTGCTAAAATCTTTTAGTCCTTAATTAATCAAGTACTAGTTCACCATCTCATAGATACTAAACTTTTTTTGACCGACAGGTGCGCGTTTTGGATTGACGTGACGGCGATAGGTATTTAGCAGTTAGCATTTTGTGCGGGACAGTTTTTAATGAGGTCAATAAATCGGTTTGTTTGTTTTTAAAAACCCGCTCCTTGTTTATTATGGGGAGCGTCTCATCTCGAAATGAAAGCTACCGTCTGATATAACGAAGTCGACATTGACCAAACGTTACTTAGCTCTCTAGAGACCACTGGCTTTCGGCCAGTGATTAGAGTAGAGTTTCGCTTTTTGTTTATACCGAAAACCGAATGTAACGCATGCTGATGCGGAAAATGTTGAATAATTAACGTTTGAAAGTCAATAGAATTAAATAGACAGGCGAGCTCCGTGGTTAAGTGTGAGATATTACAATTTATAGATGATATAAAAAGTTTTAAGAAGTTGTGAAACGAGCGAGCGCTTCTCTGAAAGAAGCCTTTTGTGGACCTCGAGGAAAAGCGTACATACATACATACATTTTCGCTTTTATATATATAAATGTGATTCTTGGTTGATTAACTGTGTCTGTGTCAGATATATACTCAACAGTCAAAACAATGATAAGAATATTCTGTTATCATTGCCTTGGTCACCTTCAATGCTGCCACGATTAAGCTACTTTCCTTTAATAATTACAAGAAATCTTTGCAACCACTGATTGTCATAGCTAATGATACACTACCTAAAAGTACTTTGTTCAAACTCCTTTGCTTAACACTCACAGGGAGCATGAATTAGAACAAATCTATTGAAAAGGGGTGAAAAAGAAAAAAAATGCAGAAATACTGTGGGTGGAAAAAAGGAAAAGGTCAGAAATACAGTGGAAAAGGGGGGGATGGGCAGAAATACTGTGGAAAAGGGGGGGATGGGCAGATACTGAGAAAGGGAGAAATAGCAAAAATACTGGAAAAGGGGAAGAAAAACACAGAAATAGTGAGAATAGGGGGAAAGCACAGAAATACAATGGGATTATGGGAGAGGGGAAACAGATTGCAGTAGTAGAAGGGGAGAGAAATACTGTGGGAGAGGAAGAAGAAAGCAGAAGATGGTGAAAGAAGGAAGAAGACAAAAATAGAGTGAGAGGGGGAAGAAGACAGAGCAATGTAGTGGGAGGAGGAAAAAGTAGCAGAGAATGCAGGGAGGGGAAGGGAGGAATACAAGGAGAAGATGAAAAGGAGCAAGAAATGTATTGAGAAGGATGAAGAAATGCGAAATTCAGATGCAATGAGTGTGTTAGAAGGGGAAGAAAGTAGAGGTCAGTATATCTGAAAATTTACTCCATTACATGAACAAGGTTAAAACCATTTTCGAAGAGGAGAATTATGAGCCAAATTGATAGGTTCACTAGCAAGCAATAATTGAAAACAGAATGTTTCACACATACAAATGATATCCATCTAACACTTCTCATTGGAAAGTTATTGATCTTGAAGCACTATTTTTTTTTTTTTTAAACTTTTTACATCACGTGGCTTCATGCCATGTCTGGAGCGATATCCATAGAAAAAAATCAATAAACAAAGTTTTAAAAACTAAACAAATATAAATTTTTTAAAAAGTAAAGATATAATTAGTCTATGTTTTTGTTTAAAACTCAATTGACATTAAAAAAAAAATAAAATCGAAATTTTGTCAGAAAAACAATAACCAAGATGAAGATCATCGTCTGAAAAATGTAACCAATTGAGTAGTCGCAAGTTGTCTTGCTTGTTATTTTTAAAACATTTCAAATATCTCATCTCCAAAGGCTGATTCACCTTGCTCCCCTCCCCCCTCATTCATCTGTCCCTTCTGCCATTCAATCTGATTCCAACATTTTTGAAACACTTGAAAATGGAGTTTCTTTGTAGGCTCAAAACTTCCCAATTACCGCAGACGAAATTTGTGAAGTCGGATTTAACCTGAATTTTTCCAATTGCCTTCTGTTCGACTCTTTCAAAAATGGCTGCCAAAAATAAGTGGAAAGAAATTTGCAAGACGCGATAAACAATTTGGACAAAACCAATTCCGATTGATTTTCCCAATAAAGCAGAAATTAAATCTCAGCATTAAACGTTTCGGTAACAAAAAAGGAAAAACGAAAAATAGAAAAACAAACAAAAGTTATTCAAAATTAACTTCATTCAAGTTTTCCGAAGAAGAAAGGGGGTTGGAAGGGGCAAGATGGAGAGGAAGAAGTAAGGGAAAAGAGAAAGAGAGGTGCGTATGTTAATACAAAGTGGATACTTTTGGGTGCATAGATAAATTATTCTAATTCATATCAATGAAGCTATACAGAATTACATATACGAGTAGAGGTACACCACATTGCCCGGAAACGAAAATAGTCTCTCTCTCTCTCCCTCTCTCTCTCTCTCTATATATATATATATATGTTAATTTTATTTATTTAAATATTTTTTTGTGCATTAAACTGTTCTAATGTTTAATAAATAAAAACAATAACAAAAAAGATGACTCAAATAAAAGGGGCAACATAAATATAAACAATGGACAGGTAGCTCCCTCAAAACGCTTAGGCGAGTGTAATAAATACCACAGAATCGCTAATAAAAAATAAATAAATACTAATAGTACATTATATATATCTATATTTTTATAAAGTAATAGGGTTCGTGTGTTTCTGTCTGTGTGTACAGCTCTCCATCATCAACGAAATATAAAGGAGGTAAGAGGGTAGATATCTCCTGGTAGAGAAACATTAGAACCCATTTTAGGATGTTTCTGTTATAGGAGACATAAGAATCTATGCCTAATTTCTTTATATACTAGTCTACAAACCACTCCCATATCGAATGACTTATGCTCATTTGCATATCACATTATATTAAATCTCTTTAACTAATTACCTCGACCTTATTACATATTGGAAATATTCTAATCATTTCAACTGTACTATTTACAAAATCTATTTAACATTTAATTATTTAATATATTTTCATTTAATTTTATATTCGATTTATTTCACTTTACGTATATTATCAAAACAATTCATTGGCGAGGAAAGCTTTATGTTTTGGGATTGTATTGAAAATGTAATGGAAATTTCAATTTCGTTCCGTTTTAATCTTTTATATTTTACTTGCCAATATAATTGAAAGAATACAATTCAACTATCGTAATTTTATATAAATAAACAAAAACAAATATTTTAAAATAAAACTTTATTAAAAAATAAATAATTTTATTTTTAAATGAAAAAAATCAATTTAGTAAAATAATTGTATTAAACACCCCCAGCCTCCTTGTCAGCAAACCTGTAAACCTATAAAAGTTAACATTTCGAATGTAAACAGTGATTTTTCGATTTTGTTAGAGCTTGCCGCAATTAAACACAATTAAAACGGAACTAACTTTATTTCCATTCTATTTTTTAAACAACCCCCAAAACATAACGCTCTCTTCCAGTTATAGCCAATTTTTTTTTAATTAAATAAAACAGGTCAAAATAAACAGATAAGCGCATTTTCTTTTACATTTTTCTTACAACCAACGTTGTCATTTAACCAACTGCAGGATATCGTTACTTTTGTGGGGTTGTTTTGAAAATGGCACGGAGATTATAATTTCGTTCCAATTTAATCTTTCTGGTCGAGCCTATTTCGAAAGCCTGTTTATCATAGATTTGAACTACAAATAATTTATTACATTTTGATTATTACTATCTTAAGACTTAAAGCTTATATTTATTTCATTTTTCTATTTATATATTGAATTAGTTATTTCCAGTCTTATTTAAACTTAGTGCTTTCTTTAAACCGGATGAACCTTTTATAAAAATATGAGTTTAACGTAAAGAACACGAACAAGGTTTTATTCAACTGAATTTCTTCCAGTTTACTAACAAAATATATAAATTTAAAAGAGATATAAATAATAAAATAAAAAGGTTATGTAATTTAAAAGAAATACACGTACTCACAAAAGCAGAACTTTTTTTTACACATTTTTTTCTTTAAACCCATAACAATGAGACTAACAATTACCTAGATCTTAGTAATTATTTGTTTTAATAGAACTGTTTTAATTGTACTGTTTACTTAGTTAGTTAACCTAAGTTGGTATTACATTTATTTTACAGTTACTTTTTTTTTTAATTATTACTTTTAGACTGTGACGTTTACACCCGGAAGTAATGAGTCACACGTAGGTCGCTTTTATTCATTCCTTTTGGTCAAGATCAAAGTGTAGTATCTGTTCTTCAGATGCTGCACTTCATTTTCTTGTTCTCTTTCGGTGGAGGAGAAATCCTTCACGACTGAGACAATTTTTATTTTTGTACCTTTTCTCCACGTTAAAAAACGACCCTGGTGTCTAACTCTGTCCCGTGGGGAGGCATAGTAAATAGGTACAATATAATTGTTTATAATTGTACTATTCAGAAATATTATTTATAGTTCGTCCATTTCAGTTAGTATACATTTCCTTTACGCTTAATTAATTTACAACCATTAATATCGTTAAATAATTCCGTTTAAAACCGAAATTATGCCACCCAAACGAAGTAGAAACGAAAGTGAGGAAGAAAGAATGGAAAGATTGGAAGCTAATAGACTAAGAGTTGCTGCAATTCGCTCCAATGAAAACAATTCAGATAGAGAAAGACGTCTAGAACTTAACAGGATACGTCAAAGAGAAAGGAGAGCAAGACTGTCAGATTTGGAAAGAGAAACCCAACGTGAAGCTGACAGAACTAGACATGCTGTAAGGCGGTTAAATTCATCACAAGATGAAATTCAAGAAAGGCAAAGATATGCACTGGAAAGAGAAGCAATATTACGATCGAATGAATTATATGAGGTAAGTAGACGTACACAAGGTCAGTTGAGAGTGGCTCAACGACATCAGAATGAATCGGAAACCCAACGAAGCTTTCGCCTATACCAAGGGCAACAACGAGAGGCTGCATGGAGAGAGAGTATGACTTTGCCCCAGCAATTGACAGAAAACGAGGCAGCTAGACAACGAATGACTGCTTTGAGACACCATGAAATAGAACACTGCAATAGAAAAGGATTGCTCTACAACAAAAATGACTCTCTCACTACAGCTGATATAGGAAAAATGGACAAAGTATGTCAACATTGCTCAGCTGTAAAATTTTAAGGAGAAACCCCTGGTTGTTGTTGTTTTTCTGGCAAAGTTGTGCTTGATAGCTTTCCACCACTGCCTCAGTTGCTTCAAGATTTGCTCTCCGGCAATGGTCCCATCTCTAAAGATTTTCTGCAAAATCTACGCAGTTATAACAATTGTTTTGCAATGACATCATTTGGTCACAAAATTGCGGCAGTACATGGGTGGAATCCTTCTTTTAGAATTCGAGGCCAGGTTTGCCACCAGATTGGGAGTCTTTTACCACCTGAAGATGAAACAGCAAAGTTTATTCAAGTCTACTTCTTGGATAGTCTGGAAGAGGAACTACATAATCGGGGACGTGACAGTAGACTCAATAGAGACATTCTCCAAAGTCTGACTGAATTTTTACATGAGAACAACAGCTTTATTTGTCAGCTGAAAACAACAAAGGAGAGGATTGAAGAAGAACACTTGGTAGAACATAAAGTTGTCATAAGGGAAGACCGAAGGCCGCAAGAAGAGCATCCACGGCGATTCAATGCTCCAACAACAACAACGTATGAGATTGGAATATTAATGGAGAATGAACCAACAGCTAACCGGGATATTGTCTTGCGTTTTAGAAATGATACATTAAAATGGATCTCCGAACTACATCCCCTCTACGATACTTTAATGTACCCGTTAATGTACCCCTATGGTTCTCCATCTTACAACATCTACATGAAGGCATCCAATGGGCGAAAAGTTACCCAACAGCAATTTTATTCGTACCATTTAATGACTCGGCCTGGAAACTATTTTCTCTGGTACCGAAGGCTATTTCAACAATGGCTGGTGGATGTGTACTGCAAGATTGAAACAGAACGTTTACAGTTCCTGAGGCGTGAGAAACAGACCCTGAGAGCTGACAATTATAGCAACTTGAGAGATTCAATTCTTAGGGAGGATGGGAATCCAGAACAGTTTGGTCAACGAGTTGTACTTCCGGCAACTTATACAGGAGGCCCTCGATACATGTTTGAGCGTCAAAGTGATGCCATGGCATATGTTCGGCGAATGGACCGAGCCGACCTCTTCATCACGTTCACAACAAATCCAAAGTGGACAGAAATTACAGAAAATTGTCTTCAAGGGCAAGACCCTCAGGATCGTCAAAATATTGTTGCCAGGGTTTTCAGGCAGAAGCTAAAAAAGTTACTTGAATTTATTAAAAAGGGAGGATTTGGCAGGTTGAGGGCTTTCCTGTACAGTATTGAATATCAAAAAAGAGGACTGCCGCATGCACACATCCTCACCTGGCAGGCCCCAGAGGACAAACTTCTACCAGAAAAAATGGATCTCTGCATATCTGCAGAGATCCCTGACAAAGAGGAAGATCCTGATCTTCATGCTAAAGTGATGGCACATATGGTGCATGGACCTTGTGGACCATTTAATCCAAATTGTCCATGTATGATTGACAACAAATGTTCCAAAAACTACCCAAAAGAATTTCTTCAGTGTACCAAGCAAGGCCGAGACTCTTACCCCAAGTACAGGCGAAGAAAACCAGAAGATGGAGGCCAGACTGGTACAATAAGGATGAAGAGAAATGGTCGGTATGTTAATCAAGAAATAACAAACCAGTGGATTGTTCCGTACAACAAGGTCCTCCTTCAGCAGTTCAACGCTCACATTAACGTAGAAATTTGCAGCTCGATCCAAAGCATCAAATATGTCCTCAAATACGTGAATAAAGGATGTGATCAAGCAGTGTTTGAACTACAAAGAACTGATGGAGCAGCTAACCAACAAGGCCAAGTACAAAGTCACATTGTGGATGAGATCCAGCAGTTCCAGAATGCAAGGTATGTCGGCAGTTCAGAGGCGGCCTGGAGGATATTGGAACATCCCATCTATGAACATTTCCCCCCAATTGTACAACTTTCTGTTCATCTTGAAAATGGGCAGCGTGTCATGTTCTCAGCTGATACTGCTCTGGAACGAGCCCAAGGTCCACCGCCTGCCACAACTTTGACAGCATTTTTTCAACTCTGCCATGAGGATGACTTTGCAAGGGGTCTCAAATACGTAGAAGTCCCTGAGTTTTACACTTGGAACAAATCGACAAAGAAATGGATGAGAAGAATGCGTGGGGTACAAGTTGAAGGTACTGAAAATGATGATGTATGGAAGGCACCATGCATTGGGAGAATCTACACGATTAGTCCAAAAGCAGGGGAGTGTTATTTCTTACGCCTGTTGCTCAATGAGGTTGCTGGTCCAACTTCATTTCAAAATTTGCGAGCATACAATGGTCAGGTGTTTGAAACATACAGAGCAGCGTGCCTTGCTCGAGGCCTTCTAGAAAATGACCATCACTTGCATCAAGCAGTAGGAGAGGCAAGTGCCACTCAATCACCTTCAAATTTGCGAAGCCTATTTGTGATAATTTTAACAGCCTGTGAGCCAAGAAATCCTCTTGAGATCTGGATGGCTTTTCGTGATGTAATATCTGAAGACATTCTTCACAGATACAGGCAAGAAGTTAACAATCCAGAAGCAGATTTTAATGAGGACATCTACAATAAAACTCTTTGTCTAATTGAAGAAAAAGTTCTCCTTATGTGCGGTCAACCATTGGCAAGCTATGGATTACCTGCACCAATGCAAGGGAGAGATGAAAGACTCGCGAGAGAGTATCAACGTGAAGTTACTTATAATCTTGAAGAACTTCCCTACAAGCAGAAAATATGCAAGAAAAACTGACCGATTCTCAAAGAGAAGTTTACAATTCATTCATGGCAATGTTGGAAGCACAAGGTGAAATGAACAAAAAACATGATGTTTCTTGATGCTCCAGGTGGTACGGGCAAGACTTTAGTAATCAATTTGATCCTTGCAAAGATTAGATCCATGAGAAAGATTGTGCTTGCAACAGCATTCAGTGGCATTGCTGCTACTCTACTACAAGGTGGCCGCACTCTTCACAGCACTTTTAAAGTACCCTTGGATACTCATCGAATGGATCAGCCAGTTTGCAAAATTACTGGTAACTCAGCCTTGGCAAATGTAATTAGAGACACCTCTGCAATCATTGTAGACGAAGCCCCAATGACGCACAAGAGTGCTTATGAAGCAATTGACCGAACACTGCAAGACATCACAGGAAACAAGAATCCCATGGGTGGCATTCCAACCTTATTTTGCGGTGATTTCCGTCAAATCCTCCCAGTGGTTAAAAATGGCACAAGGGCTAACATTGTCAATGCAAGTTTGAAACAATCCTATCTCTGGAGGCACGTTATAGTGAAGAGACTGACTACTAATATGAGAGCCTATATCTCTGATAACACAGCTGCAGCAGACTTCTCAAAATTGCTTCTCCAAATCGGTAATGGTCAGTTTCCTATCACTTCTTCACCTGACACAATTAAGATTCCAACTGCGCTTGGTAAATGTGTCGGTAATCAGAAGCAACTGAAAGACAAAGTGTACCCAGACCTGCAAAACAATGGAAAATCACCGGATTGGCTTGCTGAGAGGGCTATTATTTCGCCATTAAACAGCAATGTGAATCATTTGAACAATTCAATAATGGATGAATTTCCAGGAGACACAAAGCAATACAAGTCAGTTGATTCAGCTACTAATGAATATGAAGCTGTTCACTACCCTGTGGAGTTTTTAAACTCTTTGGAGATATCTGGAATGCCTCCACACATTTTAAATCTCAAAATTGGATCGCCAATCATGATTCTTCGATCCTTGGAACCGCCAAAAACAACAAACGGAACCAGATGTGTTATCACCAGATTGCACACCAATGTACTTGAGGCCACCATTTCCTGTGGTCCCTACAAAGGCGAAACCGTTCTACTGCCAAGGATCCCCTTAGTTCCATCGGACTCAGTACTTCCATTTAAATTCCGGAGACTCCAATTTCCTGTGAAGGTGTGTTTTGCAATGAGCATAAACAAAAGTCAAGGTCAGACATTTAACACCATTGGCGTAGACTTGACATCAGACTGCTTCAGTCACGGTATGTTCTACGTCTCCATCAGCCGGACAGGAAGTTCAGAAAAACTCTACATTCTGGCTCCAAATCAAAGCAGCAGAAATGTAGTTTACCCTGAGGCTCTTTAGTGAAAAGTTCGAGAAATGGATATGAGGAAAAACTGACATGATCTGATTGTGGTAAGTTTTTAGTATTGAATGTGCAAGATAAAATTTAAGCAAGAGTTGAAAATGACTTCAATGAAAAATTTACTATGTAACATCAAGTAACCTTCCTTTTTGATGAAAATGTTTTGTGAAGTTCCTGATTGAATTTCAGTCACTACAAGAGGTAGTTAAAATGTTAATCACCTTATGCAATCGTTGCTCTTACAACATCAACTTACTGGAAAGGTGCCCACAGATTTTGGTACCCGAGTGCGCAACAAAGCTCCATGCGAAGCACGGGTATCTTTGCTAGTATATATATATACTAACAAAAGTACCCGTCGTTGACTGGGTTCAAAAACAGCTTACTGATTTATGAAAGTATGATAGGTTATGAAAATGAAGGTTTAGGGTTTAGAATGCTTGATTGATTGATTGGTTTTACGGCATATCAACCTATGTGGTCATTTAATGCCGGAGTCCTTTTTTTTTTTTTTTTAACTTTTTTTATTGGGAGAGGGGGAATGACTTTTTCAGCCTTTCCTCCCTTTTTTTATAAAATTGAACTAAGAAATTAAATGTTGTATTTATACATGGATGTGTATATTTGGGTGACTTTAAATTTCCTTAAATTTTCTTATATAAATTTACTTTCCTTAGGTATGCTAGAATATTTGCTGAGTTGACCTTTTCAAAAAGGTCTTCCATATTGCTTTCTGTATAATATAATTTTCTAGTTGGGGCAAGGTCATCACACCCAACTAGGATATGTTTTACTGTGAGTGTCTCCTGGCATGGGATGCACTCTGGCGCCGATTCTCCATTTAGTATATAAGAATGAGTAAAGTTGGTGTGCCCTATGCGCAGCCGAGTCAGTATCACATCTTCTCGGCGTGATCTCTTGATGTCCGGACATCGTTCCTTAAGTTCAGGTTTGATTGAGTATAATTTGTTGCCCTCTTGCTGACTCCACCGCAGTTGCCATTTTTCCTGTATGTATGCTTTTATCTGGGGTCTAAGATCAGTATGTGGAATCTTAAAATTGTCAGTTGGAAGGTGAGAAGATCTTTTTGCAGCTGTATCTGCCCTGTCATTGCCTTTGATCCCCACATGGCTGGGGATCCAGACAAGAATAATGTTTTTAGTAGTTGAAAGGATATTGATTTTTTCTATTAATTTTGTTGTTAGTGGATTTTCTTGTTTTTGATTTTGTATAGATAATAGGACTGATAGAGAATCTGTGAGAATGATGAAGTTTTTGGTGGTTTCCTCTGAAATTATGTTGAGTGCTAGATCGATAGCTATAGTCTCTGCAGTGAATATAGATGCTTCATTTTGAAGATTTCTCTTCATTGTGGTTTTATGGTACGTTGCTGCACATCCAGTGTGATTGTTGCTTTTAGACCCGTCTGTATAGATAAAGGTGTAGTCTGAATATTGTAATTTTAAATGTTGAAGTTCGTCGTGGTATTCAATAGGGTTTGTGGTAGATTTGGACTTTTTGTTTAGGTTGAGTTTTATTTCAACTTGTTTCATGGTCCATGGGGGTGTTTTAGGCAGTATGAAGTTGTGAATGCTGGAGATTGGAATTTTCGATTCTTCAATGCTTTCCTTCATTCGGAGCCCGAACGTTTTGATAGTTTTTCTTCTCATGTTAAAGAGTTCTTCATATTTAGGATAGAAGGTACATTGGTATGCAGGGTTGTTTGGGCAAGACTTCAGTTTCAGTAAATATTGAAGGGCTAACTTTTCTCGCCTTAGATCTAGTGGGGGTTCGTGTGCTTCCGTGTATAGACTGTTCACGGGGGAAGTTCTGTATGCTCCTAGGGCCAATCTTAGGCCAGTATGGTGAATAGGGTATAGGCTTTTTATATATGATGTTCGGGTTGATCCATATATGAAACAACCGTAGTCTAGCTTTGAGCGGACTAGTGCTCTGTAAAGTTTAAGGAGTGTTTCCCTGTCTGCACCCCAATCGGTATGTGCTACCACTCTCAAAAGATTTACAGCTTTGTTACATTTTTTTTTTTCAGATAGTTTATGTGTGGGATGAATGTTAACTTTTTGTCAAATAAAATCCCTAAGAATTTGTACTGGTCAGTAACGGGTATGGGCATTCCTTCCATGGTTAGGACAGGATCATTATGCATGTTCTTTAGTTTGCAGAAATGCATGCATTTCGTTTTTCTTTTGGAGAATCTAAATCCATTCTCTTCCGTCCATCTCATTACTTTGTTTAAGCACAATTGAAGCTTCCTTTCTATTATAGATATATATCTAGATCTACAGCATATTAGGAAGTCATCCACATATAGGGAGCAATCTACCCCAGGGTTAAGGTTTTTTACAATGTTGTTAATTCGGATACTGAACAGGGTCACTGACAGTATACTCCCTTGAGGTACTCCATTCTCTTGTTCTTTCAAGTCCGAGAGAGCTGTGCCAACCTTTATTCTGAACCGTTTATTTTTTAAAAAATTTTCAATAAAAATTGGCATTCTGCCTTTTAGTCCAAGCGCCTTCAGATCCCTTGTAACACCGTACTTCCACACAGTATCGTAGGCTTTTTCCATGTCAAAAAACACTGCTGTTAAATGTTCCTTCCTTACAAAGGCTTCTCTGATGAAGGTTTCAAGTCTGACTATGTGGTCTATTGAACTTCGGTTTTTCCTGAATCCTGTTTGAAATTCTGTAATAAGATTCTCTGTTTCCAGGAACCAGATTAGTCTTTTGTTTATAATCCTTTCCATGGTCTTACAAATGCAGCTTGTTAGAGCTATTGGCCTGAAATTCAATGGATCTGAGACGTTACTTGATTGGGATTGGATGTTTGAGTTTTCAGATTTGGGGATTGGTATTATTGTGGCCTCTTTCCAGGTCTCGGGTACGTTTCCACTGGACCATATAATATCGAAAATTTCAAGTAGGTATTTCATTGAGGCTTCTGGAAGTTTTTTGAGGATTTCATATGGAATTTCATCGGGCCCTGTAGCTGTGTCATGGGATTTGGTTAGCGATTCTTTTAATTCAGGCAAGGTAAGAGGTTGGTTGTATTTTTCAGTATTTTGTGATTTAAATAGAATTTTCTTTTTCTCTTCCTTTTCTCTAATCTTTTTGAATTTCTGTTTGTCTGTCACATGATGAAATTTTTGATAAATTATCTGCCAGGTTATTGGAAATGTCTTTTTGATCGGTGTATATTTTGTTGCCTTTAGAGATGTGGGATATTGGTGTACTACTACACTTTCCTTCTATTTTCCTCATCATGTTCCAAACTGTTTTCGCCTTGGTATTCACATTAATTTTGGATATATAATTTCTCCAGGTTGTTCTTTTGGATTCCTTTATGATTCGTCTGGCTTTTGCTCTGTTGTTTTTGAAGAAATCCAGATTTTCGCTTGTTGGATACTTTTCGAATTTTCTCAAGGCAGCTCGTCGAGCTCTGATGGCTTTTCTGCATTCTTTTGTGAACCAAGGTTTGTTGTGATTGTTGGTTTTGGTTGTTTTCGGTATGGTATTATTTGCTATGTTTGTGAGTGTTTTAATGAAGTAGTTCAAATGGTCATCTTCATCATTCTTTTCGATAATTAATTGGTTTTTGCACTGTTCCTGGAAGTCTTCCCAATCCGCTTTATGTAGGTTCCATTTGGGTGTTTTTTGTTCAGTGCTAGTACTTAGACTTTCCAGGATGATTGGGAAATGATCACTCCCACAGGTGTCATTGTGTACTTTCCAGTCATAGTCCATATATATGGAAGGATCACATAAGGTAAGGTCAATGGCGGTGAAAGTACCTGTTGCTGGGTACATATAGGTGTAGTTTTGATTATTAAGGAGGCATAGATTATTTTTATTTATTATGTTTTCTATTTCTTTTTCTTTTTTATTTGTTTCTTTACTTCCCCATATTACATTGTGACTGTTGAGATCTCCTAGTAGAAAAAAGGGTTTAGGGAGTTGTTTTATTAATTGAGTTATCTCAGTTTCGTTGATTGTATCTTTTGGAGGGATGTATATTGAGCAAAGTGTTATAGTTCTATGTAGAGTCACTGAAACTGCAATTGCTTGCAAGTTTGTGTTTATATTTATTTGTCTTTGAGGGACTTCATTCTTCACAAGTATTGATGTGCCTCCAGAAGCTCTGTCCGTATCTTTATTTATGTAGTTGTAAGATGTGTAGTGTTTTATGTTGATGGTATTATTTTCTTTCAGAAAGGTCTCCTGTAGACAGACAAGTGCTGGGCTCATATTTGTTATTAATAATGTGAGTTCATTTTGGTTTGCTTTTATCCCTCTGATATTCCATTGTAATATTTTGTTCATCATTTGGAATTGTGTTCAACTTCCATCGTCTCCAATCCCTCAAATCTATTTTCTGTCGGAGTCCCTGTTCGAGATATAGATCGGGATCTTTCTTTTCCTGTTTTTGTTTGTTTTTGTTTTTTGTCTGGGGGGATTTTTGATTCTTTTCTGGCTTGTGATGTGTTTGATGGTTGTTCGGTTGTTTTTGTAGAAATGGTTTGTGGTTTTGTTTCTTTTTGTGGTTCAGTAGTGTCTTTACTTAATATTATCCTTGGATTGGTTGCAGACATTGCACTATTCATTTTCCTCATTTCTTCTAATAGTTCTTTCATTTCCTTTATTAGTTTGCTTAGGACATCAATTTTCTTGTCAGTTGTATCCGTTACATGTATATGACCATTTTGATTGTTGATTGGATTAGTTTTTTTTGTTGCATCTGCATATGTTTTAGTTTCGATGATTTTCCTGGCCTCTGGGTAGGATATATTCTTTATATGTTTTAGTTTGGTCACTTCTTTTTCTCTTTTCCATATTTCGCAATATCTAGAGCCAGCGCCATGGTTTCCCAGGCAGTTGGCACACTTGAAATCTTTTCTGCAGTCAATGTGTGGGCCACTTTCTCCACATCTTCCACACACTGGTAATCGTGTGCACCGATCTTGATGGTGTCCAAACTTCTGGCACTTGAAGCATTGGAGGGGGTTTGGAATATAAATTTCTACATTTATTTTCATATATCCGACTTTCACTTCTTTGGGTATGGTGAGGGAATCGAAAGTTAGTATATATGTATTGGTATCGATTTTCTCACTGTTTTTTTTAATTTGAACTCTGCGAACATCTAACACATTCTGTTTCTGTAAGTTTGTCCGGATTTCCTCCAAGGGACAAAGTGCAAGTTCGTGGCTTTTCACTACTCCTTTGCAGGTATTTAGGGTTGGATGTCTGTAGCATTTGACTTTGATGTTTTCAAATAATTTTAGTTTCAATATTTCTTTAGTTTGTTCTTCGTTATGGGTTTCTATTAGTAGGCTGCCGTTAAATTGTTTTTTAATAGACTTTGGTTTTAGAGTTTTAAGATTTTTTTCAATTTTAAAAGGTGATAGTTTGCTCAAAGGAGTTTCCTCCATTGATTCTATTACTACGAATGTTGAGTTCCTTGGTTTTATCGTCTCTTCGTCAGAGCTACTGATGTCAGAGACATCAGAGTGGGTTCTCTTTGGGTGGTTGGGTGGTTTTTGGGAGGAATAAGCCATATATTTTGTTTTCTTTTTTCGTCATCTTTGTTCCCCACCCACCTCGGAGTCCTATTTGGGAAGAGCCTGGGGGAAACCCATTCGCCCAGCCTCTACAGGGATACAATGATGATATAACCGACTTTGGTGGTATCATAATGATTATCTGTTCTCTCTTGATATTGCTATGGGATCTGTAGCAATCCTGAGGGGTTTACAGCCTCGTCATCGATATTCACACCTAATCGATTGACCCTCAGCCACCGCTTTCCATCATATATTAGGGAGTAGGGTTATTTGTGGGAGAGGGGGGATGTGTTGTATTAGTAGTGGGTTTTTGGAATGGGCAATATATGGTGGGGCTTGGCGTGACTGGCCGATTGGTCGGATCGGGCCTCTCCGACCGCCCGTCTAATCGAAGTAAGGGCCAAAGTAATGTGTTGCGGTGCCTAAACTTCTATGTATCCTGGTTTAGGTTCGCTCAATCACCAGGATCACGTCCTAAGACTTTACGGGTAGCAACCCACGGCTAACTGGTTGCCCCATTGAGGGATTTTTACCCTCTGCAGGGGGACAGTCGGTTTGTTCTCATGCCCTACCGACAGGGCAAAAAAATAAATAAATAAATAGATAATTTAATAGAATATATTTGTTTTCTTTTTCTTTCTTTTTTTGTTGTTTCTTTTCCTTTTTAAAATCTGTTTCTATTTAACCCATAGTTGGGACCCTAACAGGTACTACCACTCCGGGTCAGGGTGGACCTGGGAGCAATGGCAATTAAGAGGTGGCTCCACACTCCCCAAGCCCGTAAGCTGGACCTCACCATCGGATGTAGTTTAAGGTCATATCCAGGACCGGGAGTAAGGTAGGAAAAAATAAAATAAAAGGGGGGGGGAATAGGCTATTGTTTTTGTTTTTGGTTTTGCAGAACATAATTAAGTTTTACAAAAAAGATCAGAAAACAAAAAAAAACGTCAATGTAGGTGCATTTCGTCTCAGGAAGCCACAGGGCAGCCTGATCTGGTAGCACCAGGGTTTAGAATGCTTTTACAACCTAATAAAATAAATAATTCCACACAAGCTTCTGAAATGACGAACGCAACAACTTCATAAAGTGTAACACAGAAAAGGTTTATCAAGGAGAATGTGATATGTTCCTGGTCAAAAGTTGGACTCCGGCTACCTGGTGCTATCGCGGTAGTTATTACCTGTGGAATCGTTGATACCATTAGAAATCACTGAGGTGGAGAGAGAGAAGAAAAGGGAGGTTCGTTCTGTTTGGTGGCTCTCTCACTAAGGACGAGTTGTTCTTCAAACCTGATGCTGGCCGATTTCCTTAGGGGATAGGAAAGATCAACGCGCCTTACCCCTGATTGGTCAGTATGTGGCCAAATAGCACAGGGGTGAGGCATTGATTCGAGGAAGAAAAAAGTTCCATTTGTTTCTGCTACAAAGGGTTGTCAATTTGGGTTGAATTTGGGGGTATCAAAACCTAAGCAAAATATGATGAAAGTAAAAATAAAATAGATAAACCTCATAATTTATTATACCATACCTGTTCACACTGAAACACTTATCACAATATTCTGTGGATCTATATTAAAAAACCTTGTTAAACTTTGTGACATATTTCCATTCTATGGAGGTCAGGTGCGAACGAACACCCCATAATTTTATTATACCATATTTCTTCAAACCGAAACATAATTATCAAAATATACTTACGCGGATAGATATGAAACGTCGTTATTAAAGTTTGGTGCTATTTCCATTCTATGGAGGCCATGTGCGAATGCAGACCCCACAATTTTATTATACAATCCCTATTTAAGTTAAAACATACTTATCAAAGTATTCTTATGTACATCTATATCAAAAACAATTGTAAACGTTTTTTTTTTTAATTTTTAAATTTTTTATTTCCATACTTTGCGGACCAGGCACGTATGCAGACCCCACAATTTTAATGAACCACTGTTCTGCCAGATCAAACATACCCATTCCTGTGTCTCGATACATTTTCTATCATTATATGTAATCAGTGTTTTAAAATAGTCAACCATATAGGAGCCTATTCGTGACCACACACAAAGCTTTACATTCTATATATATATATATATATATATATATATATATAGAGAGAGAGAGAGAGAGAGAGAGAGAGAGAGTGAGAGAGAGAGAGAGAGATAAAAAAGAACAAATCAAGTTATATGTTCATCAACGTTTCCTCTTTATTTAAAGACTTCCTCAGGATGATTAAATTGAAGAAAATTCAGCGACTAGTGTTGCTACTAATTCACCGCTCTCGTGAAAAGAGAAGTAATAAGTGAAACAGAGAGAATGAAAGCAGACGACTGCCGTACATTGTTTTAGGTAGGTGTATGTTATGTTCATGGGGGCAAAAAAATAAGACTAAAATTAAACAAAGAACAAGTGAATTTTCTGGAAGCCTGGAAAAATCATGGATTATAATAGAAAAATGTTAGCATGAAAAGTAATATGGTTAAGGTTAAACATGGAAAAGTAAAAGACTAGTTGTTACAACTGGAAACGAAGAGGACAAGATATTCTAGTAAAAAATATAATAAATGTATAACTTAAAATATTGTAGCATTAAGAATTTTTTAAAAATTCAATTTAACATCATATAATCAATTCTTGATGCTGCAATATTTTAATTTATTATTTTTTACTAGAATATCTTGTCCTTTTCTTTTCCATTTTAAAGCTTAACCATACTACTTTTTATGCTCGCATTTTTCTATTGTAAAATATATATATATATATATATTTTGAACCTCATATAGGGGTGAGTGAGATTATATATATATATATATATATATATATATATATTAACGTCCGATAATCACTCCACAATGCTGTACACGTTTTTAAATATGAATGACTTTTTTCATTTTGAAATAGAACAAAGTCATCCTTTTCACAAGTATATTTTCAAATATTGTACTGGTATTTTATTTTCTTCAATCCTGAGAAAGTCTTGAAATAAAGAGGAAACGTTGATAAACATATAACTTGGTTTGTTTCTTTTTCATCTCTCTATCTTGTTGGAATATTATTACTCTAATTAGGCCCCGTTCTTAGTGTTTTGTCCGAATGAAATGAAACTTTGGTCATAACTAGTTTATTACATTCAAAACATCACATCAAAACACTAGGGTCTTTGGCCTTTTTTTGTCCGTTGACTGTAAAATGCTCAGAAAAACAATTGAATGTCCTGTTTTTTTGGGGTCGCCCTATATATATGCACAGCATTATTCACGCTAGGTGAGGTGTTGAACTAACTTTCCCCAAGGTGGAAGTTTCCTGGGAATATCAAATTCACAAGTGGTCCCGAATCGGATATATATTCCAATTAGAGTAAATATCATAAATATTGATGTGCAGTTTTTGTAGGGAAGTGTTTGTCGATGTCCTTCTACATAAAGCGTTTAGTTTTCCGAAAGGTTCATCCACCTTGCACTGACCAAGCTCAATGTTGCTTAACTTTGGAGATCTAATGAGAACTGGTTTGTCAATGTGATTATGCATATATATATCTATAAAAGTGAAATTGTCTGTGTGTGTGTGTGTGTGTACATTTCCCTACCAAACTACTTGGTCACTTTCCAGTCTACAGACTCGACATTTGACATAAGGGATATTGGGGAAAATCTTTAATCAGTTTTCACCTAGAAATTTGGCTGTCAAGGGGTCAAGTTCAAAAGATTTCACCTTTGCGGTCTCCAGCAACTTATTCAGCCAATTTTGGTGTAAGTTACTTGGACACGAGTCAAACTTTTTAATATATATATATATTCACATAAAGTTATGAACAGTACATAGGGCCCATACAAAAACGGGCTGAACTGCTAGTATATATATATATATATATATATATAAAATATGGCTTCAAAACATATTTGTACATACATGTTCTATTTTGATTTCCTATTTACCAACGCCTTTAAAACAGAAGAAAAACTAATTATATATATATATATACACGGTCCTTATATATAGGAGAAAAATTTTTTTTAAATATTTATATGGATAGATTTAAAATAGTTAAAAGTCAAAAAAATTATTTTTTTATTCCAATATTCTTCACAAACTTTATTGAAAATTCTTGCAAATAAATCGTTCAGATTGAATGATATCATCTGATTCTTGTAAAATGATGTCTAATTTTGTAACCTTTAAAATAGATTTTAGTAAATGTCTAGTTTTTAAATTCTTGAGATTCACCCAACATTTTCCTCAATGCAATGAGGACACTTGTCCAAACCTTGAATTTCTTAATATTTCTATTTATACTTTTTTTTAATTTTAGAATTTTTTAAATAAAGTAAAAGTTTTTTTTATGGATGTCAAGCGAGAACGAAGACCTAACTATCATCTTAAATCCCTTTGATGAAAATGAAGGTTAGGTTTTATGCAGGGAAAAACCACCTCAAAAAGGAACACGTTGGATTGGAACAAAAATAAAAATTGCCTTAGTCAAGGAGGACTTTTCCAGTGACTGAGGACAGAAAAAGATTTAGTGAAACACTAGAACAGATACTGCACTTTGTTCCTAGCCAAAAGGCCAGGAATGTTGTTTAAGAATATATAACTATATATATATATATATATATAGTTATAGCAGTCTCTGAAGCAAATAGAAATAAAACTTTATTATACAAACACATGCACACTTGCACGTGTTTGTACGCAAATTAAATAGCTTGTGCCAGTTTAATTAGAGAATTCTCCTACTACCATTGTTTTGGACTTTAAGTTTGCATCAACGGTTATTCAGTTGCATCTCTTAAAAAAGAATTTCGTTTGATTGATGGCTGCAAGGAAAATTGAATTTCTTTTAATTCCTTTCATGAATTCCAGTCAAAAAAGAAAGACAAAAAAAAGAGAGAGCAGCGCCATCATCATACAAAAGGTCCAATCAAAATATTGGCCTTTTCAAAATCAAGAAATTAGAAAGGGGGAGGGCATATTTACTTGAATGTTTCATCAAAGGTTGAAGTGTGGTGTGAGGAGAGTGTCTTAGTAGAGAGAAAACCAACTTGTTCCGATAATCCCCCTTCCTCCATCAATATGAACATATCCCTCTCCAACCACAACCCCTTATCCAAGCAGACGTTGCTAATATTTTAAAATGATACAAGTAAATAAATTTGTCTAGCATCTTATTAATTTACGTTCACGATTCATTGTCGGAAACGGAGGAAGAATGCTACTTTGCAACCCTCAGAGAAATGCAATCAGGAGTTTTCAAAAAATTCTTCAAGAATCTTTGACAACCATTTCATATTTTCATAATTCAGATTGCCATTTTCACAAGGTTTCAACCAATGTACCCACGAAAATGCGAATGGTTGTCGAAATAATTTAGATTATCAGGCGTCATCTTCAAATTGAAAAACATGACAATTATTTTGTGCAGCAAAACAATCCTTTGTTGAATTATTTAATGAAAAAAAGTCATTGTAAATGATTCATTACCAACTAAAGTCAACAAACATTAAACTGTAATAAGGAGACATTATAGGAAAATTTTACACATGTCGATTTATTTGCTATTTGGACTTTCTGTGAAACTTTGTGAAAATTTAGATACTTTCAAATTTTATGAAATTTTAACAATAGGTATTAGACACCAATAGTCTTCATATTAGTTTAATTTTGTTGGCATATTTTAAAAGGGTTTTAGAAAGTATAATTTTTTAATTTAAAAAAAAAAAAAAAATTATCTCTCAAATCAGTATTTTTGTAAATATTTTAAAACAGAAACATCTAATCTACATAATTATAAAACTTCGACTGTCCTTGCTTGCATCTTGTCTACCAAAAATATTGTGGTCAACACATATCTAAGGAAATGGCAGAATCACGAGAGGATGACCTCCAATCTGTAGTGGAATGGGGACAAAAATGGATGGTCATATTCAATGCTGCCAAGACTAAGCTTGTTTCCTTCAATAACTACAAGAAACCTTTTCTACCACCAATAGCAATGGCTAAGAATACACTGCTTGAAAGTATTTCCTTTAAACTCCTCGGCCTAACGTTTACAGAGAACATGAACTGGAATATATACATTGAGAGCATTGCCAAGGCTGCAACAAAGAAGGTTGGCTCTCTCTACTGTGCCAGATAATTACTTACGCCCGAAAGTATCCTGTGCCTCTATAAGGCCACCATTCGCCCATGTATGGAGTACTGTTGTCACATTTGGGCTTGGGCATCTGCTGCTTGTCTCTCACTCCTGGACAGGGTTCAAAAGAGAGTCGCCAACCTAATAGGTCCTGAACTATCATCTAATCTTCAGCCTCTGTCCCATCGACAAAATGTTGTATCCCCCCTGTCTGTTCTACAAATACTTTAATGGTGGCTGCTCTGACGAACTGCAAGCACTTGTACCTCCTCGACGTGACTACCCCCAACAAACCCGACAAGCAACTAAGTCTCACCCCTTCACAGTAGAGATCCCTAGGTGTAAGAAAGCCTTTAACTCCAATAGTTTCTTCCCCAGAACTGCAAGTCTTTTGAACTCCCTTCCGGGATACTGCTTTCCCAACTGTACTGATATGCAGAAGTTCAAGTGTAATGTGAACAAACATCTTTCAACTCATCTCCCTCCATAACGCCTTCGAAAATTATTTCCCCAATAGTAGCCCCTACTTCAAAGTGGCACTTGCCTTGTTTGGGGTGAAGATTGAATAGAAAAAAAAATCCAGACTGTTGTTTTTTCTTTTTTTGTTTTTTTCACAAGGTAGTTACCACTTATCAAGGCCCGGAAGCCACTCGGGGATAAGGGTTATTGTGTGTACAATTGTATTTAATAAAATTCACACTCCTTTCCACAGTCCAACCATATTGAGTACAACTAAACCTCAGCCGTTGCTTAACTCGTAGACATCGTTTCAATCATGAAACTATGTTTTGCCATGTTTTGATTTTAGCTGATGGCACTCAAACCTTTGTTTACTTTAGAAATCACGACTATATATCGGGTACAATATGAAATAATTGACTATATATCGGGTACAATATGAAATAATTGACTATATATCGGGTACAATATGAAATAATTGACTATGTATCGGGTACAATATGAAATAATTGACTATGTATCGGGTACAATATGAAATAATTGACTATGTATCGGGTACAATATGAAATAATTGACTATGTATCGGGTACAATATGAAATAATTGACTATGTATCGGGTACAATATGAAATAATTGACTATATATCGGGTACAATATGAAATAATTGACTATATATCGGGTACAATATGAAATAATTGACTATATATCGGGTACAATATGAAATAATTGACTATATATCGGGTACAATATGAAATAATTGACTATATATCGGGTACAATATGAAATAATTGACTATATATCGGGTACAATATGAAATAATTGACTATATATCGGGTACAATATGAAATAATTGACTATATATCGGGTACAATATGAAATAATTGACTATATATCGGGTACAATATGAAATAATTGACTATATATCGGGTACAATATGAAATAATTGACTATATATCGGGTACAATATGAAATAATTGACTATATATCGGGTACAATATGAAATAATTGACTATATATCGGGTACAATATGAAATAATTGACTATATATCGGGTACAATATGAAATAATTGACTATATATCGGGTACAATATGAAATAATTGACTATATATCGGGTACAATATGAAATAATTGACTATGTATCGGGTACAATATGAAATAATTGACTATGTATCGGGTACAATATGAAATAATTGACTATGTATCGGGTACAATATGAAATAATTGACTATGTATCGGGTACAATATGAAATAATTGACTATGTATCGGGTACAATATGAAATAATTGACTATATATCGGGTACAATATGAAATAATTGACTATATATCGGGTACAATATGAAATAATTGACTATATATCGGGTACAATATGAAATAATTGACTATATATCGGGTACAATATGAAATAATTGACTATATATCGGGTACAATATGAAATAATTGACTATATATCGGGTACAATATGAAATAATTGACTATATATCGGGTACAATATGAAATAATTGACTATGTATCGGGTACAATATGAAATAATTGACTATGTATCGGGTACAATATGAAATAATTGACTATATATCGGGTACAATATGAAATAATTGACTATATATCGGGTACAATATGAAATAATTGACTATATACCGGGTACAATATGAAATAATTGACTATATATCGGGTACAATATGAAATAATTGACTATATATCGGGTACAATATGAAATAATTGACTATATATCGGGTACAATATGAAATAATTGACTATATATCGGGTACAATATGAAATAATTGACTATATATCGGGTACAATATGAAATAATTGACTATATATCGGGTACAATATGAAATAATTGACTATATATCGGGTACAATATGAAATAATTGACTATATATCGGGTACAATATGAAATAATTGACTATATATCGGGTACAATATGAAATAATTGACTATATATCGGGTACAATATGAAATAATTGACTATGTATCGGGTACAATATGAAATAATTGACTATGTATCGGGTACAATATGAAATAATTGACTATGTATCAGGTACAATATGAAATAATTTACTATATATCGGGTACAATATGAAATAATTGACTATGTATCGGGTACAATATGAAATAATTGACTATATATCGGGTACAATATGAAATAATTGACTATATATCGGGTACAATATGAAATAATTGACTATATATCGGGTACAATATGAAATAATTGACTATATATCGGGTACAATATGAAATAATTGACTATATATCGGGTACAATATGAAATAATTGACTATATATCGGGTACAATATGAAATAATTGACTATATATCGGGTACAATATGAAATAATTGACTATATATCGGGTACAATATGAAATAATTGACTATATATCGGGTACAATATGAAATAATTGACTCTGTAATGATAAATATGAAATCTGTGTGAACTAAAATATATTTCAGAGTATTTTACAACGTTGGGCATCCCTACTAGTACAAGAATAAAAATATAGAAATGTGCATCGTTTAAAATTATTTCAATGTAAAATTTTATGAAAATTTAGATATTTCTGCTTGCTTGAATTAAAGATGGTGTTTGAAATATTGTTATGGTTAAAAAATTGAGGATAATTTTAAAAATGCTAATTTGATTATGTACTTCATCTGGTTTCAGCTGATTGAATTTCCCATTAATACGCCCCCCCCACTTGAAAGAAAAAATTCTTACATCTTTTTGAAGGTTACAAAAGAAAAATTCACTTATTATTTAAGATTTATTTAGAACAAGCAGGGGTACCCGGCATTGCCCGGGTGTGGAGAGGTGGTGTAGTAAGGAGTCAATACAACAGAAAAAAAAAAAAAAAAAAAAAAATCGACGCAGCCTGGGTGGAGAGAGGTGTGAAAAAAAAAAGTTAAAGGAAACAGTAAAATAATTCAGTTTTTGTTTTAAAAGGAAACATATCCCATTATGTAAGCCTCGAAATAAGAAAAAAAAGGAGTAGGCAGGCTCAAACGTGTAACACGAAGGAGGAACACAAGGTGAAACAAAAAACAAGCCGCTTAACCCCCGCAGCCACAATGACATACGACTTCGCCGCTGTTCAAATTTAGGCTAGTCATTGCAAGCGTGTATGATGACTTTGCAAAAATATTGACGAAAAAGCGACCCTTTCTTGTACAAAACTGCTCAGTTGAGGGTGAAGAAATGAATGTTTTTGGCCAATTTTTCTATATTTGTCGTCCAAGATCTCGAGCTTCAAAACAATACCAATCTGGTCAGGATCCGTCGTGTGTGTTGAAAGTTTTTGTGAGACATACAAACACACACACATTTTGCCTTTTAGATATATACTAGTGGGAGTACTCGGCGTTGCTCGGGTGTTTGGAGGTGTGTGTGTTAAAAAAAATAAAAAAAAACGTTGCTCGGGTGTTTGGAGGTGTGTGTGTTAAAAAAAATAAAAAAAACGTTGCTCGGGTGTTTGGAGGTGTGTGTGTTAAAAAGAATAAGAAACGTTGCTTGGGTGTTTGGAGGTGTGTGTGTTAAAAAAAATAAAAAAAACGTTGCTCGGGTGTTTGGAGGTGTGTGTGTTAAAAAAAATAAAAAAACGTTGCTCGGGTGTTTGGAGGTGTGTGTGTTAAAAAAAATAAAAAAACGTTGCTCGGGTGTTTGGAGGTGTGTGTGTTAAAAAAAATAAAAAAAACGTTGCTCGGGTGTTTGGAGGTGTGTGTGTTAAAAAAAATAAAAAAACGTTGCTCGGGTGTTTGGAGGTGTGTGTGTTAAAAAAAATAAAAAAAACGTTGCTCGGGTGTTTGGAGGTGTGTGTGTTAAAAAAAATAAGAAACGTTGCTTGGGTGTTTGGAGGTGTGTGTGTTAAAAAAAATAAAAAAACGTTGCTCGGGTGTTTGGAGGTGTGTGTGTTAAAAAAAATAAAAAAACGTTGCTCGGGTGTTTGGAGGTGTGTGTGTTAAAAAAAATAAAAAAAACGTTGCTCGGGTGTTTGGAGGTGTGTGTGTTAAAAAAAATAAAAAAAACGTTGCTCGGGTGTTTGGAGGTGTGTGTGTTAAAAAAAATAAAAAAACGTTGCTCGGGTGTTTGGAGGTGTGTGTGTTAAAAAGAATAAGAAACGTTGCTTGGGTGTTTGGAGGTGTGTGTGTTAAAAAAATAAAAAAACGTTGCTCGGGTGTTTGGAGGTGTGTGTGTTAAAAAAATAAAAAAACGTTGCTCGGGTGTTTGGAGGTGTGTGTGTTAAAAAAATAAAAAAACGTTGCTCGGGTGTTTGGAGGTGTGTGTGTTAAAAAAATAAAAAAACGTTGCTCGGGTGTTTGGAGGTGTGTGTGTTAAAAAAAATAAAAAAACGTTGCTCGGGTGTTTGGAGGTGTGTGTGTTAAAAAAAATAAAAAAACGTTGCTCGGGTGTTTGGAGGTGTGTGTGTTAAAAAAAATAAAAAAACGTTGCTCGGGTGTTTGGAGGTGTGTGTGTTTAAAAAAATAAAAAAACGTTGCTCGGGTGTTTGGAGGTGTGTGTGTTAAAAAAAATAAAAAAAACGTTGCTCGGGTGTTTGGAGGTGTGTGTGTTAAAAAAAATAAAAAAACGTTGCTCGGGTGTTTGGAGGTGTGTGTGTTAAAAAAAATAAAAAAACGTTGCTCGGGTGTTTGGAGGTGTGTGTGTTAAAAAAAATAAAAAAACGTTGCTCGGGTGTTTGGAGGTGTGTGTGTTAAAAAAAATAAAAAAAACGTTGCTCGGGTGTTTGGAGGTGTGTGTGTTAAAAAAAATAAAAAAAACGTTGCTCGGGTGTTTGGAGGTGTGTGTGTTAAAAAGAATAAGAAACGTTGCTTGGGTGTTTGGAGGTGTGTGTGTTAAAAAAAATAAAAAAAACGTTGCTCGGGTGTTTGGAGGTGTGTGTGTTAAAAAAAATAAAAAAAACGTTGCTCGGGTGTTTGGAGGTGTGTGTGTTAAAAAGAATAAGAAACGTTGCTTGGGTGTTTGGAGGTGTGTGTGTTAAAAAAAATAAAAAAAACGTTGCTCGGGTGTTTGGAGGTGTGTGTGTTAAAAAAAATAAAAAAACGTTGCTCGGGTGTTTGGAGGTGTGTGTGTTAAAAAAAATTAAAAAAACGTTGCTCGGGTGTTTGGAGGTGTGTGTGTTAAAAAGAATAAGAAACGTTACTTGGGTGTTTGGAGGTGTGTGTGTTAAAAAAATAAAAAAACGTTGCTCGGGTGTTTGGAGGTGTGTGTGTTAAAAAAAATAAAAAAACGTTGCTTGGGTGTTTGGAGGTGTGTGTGTAAAAAAGAATAAGAAACGTTGCTTGGGTGTTTGGAGGTGTGTGTGTTAAAAAAAATAAAAAAAACGTTGCTCGGGTGTTTGGAGGTGTGTGTGTTAAAAAAATAAAAAAAACGTTGCTCGGGTGTTTGGAGGTGTGTGTTTTAAAAAAATAAAAAAACGTTGCTCGTGTGTTTGGAGGTGTGTGTGTTAAAAAAAATAAAAAAACGTTGCTCGGGTGTTTGGAGGTGTGTGTGTTAAAAAAAATAAAAAAACGTTGCTCGGGTGTTTGGAGGTGTGTGTGTTAAAAAAAATAAAAAAACGTTGCTCGGGTGTTTGGAGGTGTGTGTGTTAAAAAAAATAAAAAAACGTTGCTCGGGTGTTTGGAGGTGTGTGTGTTAAAAAAATAAAAAAACGTTGCTCGGATGTTTGGAGGTGTGTGTGTTAAAAAAAATAAAAAAACGTTGCTCGGGTGTTTGGAGGTGTGTGTGTTAAAAAAATAAAAAAACGTTGCTCGGGTGTTTGGAGGTGTGTGTGTTAAAAAAAATAAAAAAACGTTGCTCGGGTGTTTGGAGGTGTGTGTGTTAAAAAAATAAAAAAACGTTGCTCGGGTGTTTGGAGGTGTGTGTGTTAAAAAAATAAAAAAACGTTGCTCGGGTGTTTGGAGGTGTGTGTGTTAAAAAAAATAAAAAAACGTTGCTCGGGTGTTTGGAGGTGTGTGTGTTAAAAAAAATAAAAAAACGTTGCTCGGGTGTTTGGAGGTGTGTGTGTTAAAAAAATAAAAAAACGTTGCTCGGGTGTTTGGAGGTGTGTGTGTTAAAAAAATAAAAAAACGTTGCTCGGGTGTTTGGAGGTGTGTGTGTTAAAAAAAATAAGAAACGTTGCTTGGGTGTTTGGAGGTGTGTGTGTTAAAAAAAATAAGAAACGTTGCTTGGGTGTTTGGAGGTGTGTGTGTTAAAAAAATAAAAAAACGTTGCTCAGGTGTTTGGAGGTGTGTGTGTTAAAAAAAATAAAAAAACGTTGCTCGGGTGTTTGGAGGTGTGTGTGTTAAAAAAATAAAAAAACGTTGCTCGGGTGTTTGGAGGTGTGTGTGTTAAAAAAAATAAAAAAACGTTGCTCGGGTGTTTGGAGGTGTGTGTGTTAAAAAAATAAAAAAACGTTGCTTGGGTGTTTGGAGGTGTGTGTGTTAAAAAAATAAAAAAAACGTTGCTCGGGTGTTTGGAGGTGTGTGTGTTAAAAAAATAAAAAAACGTTGCTCGGGTGTTTGGAGGTGTGTGTGTTAAAAAAATAAAAAAACGTTGCTCGGGTGTTTGGAGGTGTGTGTGTTAAAAAAATAAAAAAACGTTGCTCGGGTGTTTGGAGGTGTGTGTGTTAAAAAAATAAAAAAACGTTGCTCGGGTGTTTGGAGGTGTGTGTGTTAAAAAAATAAAAAAACGTTGCTCGGGTGTTTGGAGGTGTGTGTGTTAAAAAAATAAAAAAACGTTGCTCGGGTGTTTGGAGGTGTGTGTGTTAAAAAAATAAAAAAACGTTGCTCGGTTATTTGGAGGTGTAAAAGAAAAAAAAAGTTTTAGTAGGAAGGCAGGATTATAGATCAAAAATATTTTGTTTTTTTAAGCATCATTTTAAGTTAATAAGTGCATCTCTTCACCCCTCCTCTTCCTATTAATATTCATCCCTTCCATTTTAATCTGTATTAATACACCTAGAGAAGGTCAGCGGTCTCATCAACTGAAACATTGCGAAAATAAAACTCAAGATGAAACAGTAGTTCAAAGAATTCAAATAACTTGAACGAAAAATTAAAAAAAAAAATATTTCTGGCAAAAAAAAAAAAAATGATGGCCATAATAAATACAAAAGTAGATTTTTATAGCAAAAAGTCTTAACTGTCCCAACCCCACCCGCTTCTTTCGAAGCCAGTAAATGACTGATAAATTTGGTAAAAGGAATTGAAATAAGCATTACTTACGAGATCAATCGTTTTGGCTTTTGCCAATTCTTGTGTGCTGCACCACGTCTCGCACCACAGCCATTCTTGAGGTAACGACTTGATGGCCACCTGGTGGATCATATTATTAGGCAGATCCTGATCCAAATTGGCTAAACTATTGGGGTCCTGGCTCAACCCTTGGTACTGCCCACGCAGACGGTCTCCAGCTGCAATGCGCCGGAACTTTTTCAAGTCAACAACGTACAGTGCGCTGAAAAGAAAATGTTACTAAGGGTCAATCATCCAGAAAAGTCAATGTAGTTTAAAGTGGCAAATTAAACAGAAACACTTCAATCTCACCTCAGATGTGTTACAAAATTTGATATTAAAGTAATTTGGTTCTTTTTTAAGAATTTAACCTAATTAAAAAAAAAAAAAAAAAAATACAGAAAAAACTTTTATGGTGTACAAATATGTCATACTCGAAAAATCACAAATTAATGATGTAGTTTTATTTTTCACCAACAAAATCAAATTTTATGAGTATCTGAGAAATAACTGCCTCATTTGCCATTTTGAAAAAAAAAAGTATCAAAGGCAGATAACTCAACAATTCATAGTTACTAGATGTATGTTATAATGCTGACAAATTTCCATTAATCAATTATTTTCTTTATAAAAATAAACTACTTGAATAATTTATGTGATTTTTGGAATATGACATTTCTGTTCTGTGACAGGTACGCGCCTAATTAAGATTTTCCTTTAGTTTTGCTTTTGTTTTTTTAATTGGGTTGAATTTTAAATAAGAACCAGTAATTCTATTATCAACATCTTGTACATAAAATTGACTAAATGAAATATAGGATGAGCCCTACACCCACCCACTCCTGTACCCCCCACCCCCTAAAAAAACAGAACTCATAATACTTTTTATAAAAGAGTTAATTCTTTTTTTCTTTCCTTGGTCAGAATATAATAGCTAACCCTTGTGTCCAACGCAAAGAAAAAATATTCTACCTTAACGTAGCGGAAAAATATTTTGCGTGGATGTCTATTCTAGCAAAACAAATATCAGATATTTTTGTAATGGACTCAGAAATTTAAAAGTTTAGGAACTTTGCAAAATCAAAATTTTGAAAGTCTGAGAGTCACTTATTCAAGTAGGAAAGAAAGCGAGTGATGGGGGCAGTAATGCATATTGATGCTGTATGGGATTCAGTGTCGACGTTTCCTTTCACCATTTTGGTGCTCATCTGAAGCATATTTCACAGAGTAGATGGCTTTTATGCAAAATGAATAAGATAAGTGGAACTTTGAAGAATGATTATACAATGACTTAAGTGTAAAAAGTTTCTTGAAAATTTTATAAATGATAAAATTTATAAAATTTAATAAAGTTTTTTATAGATTCTGTTTTTTTTGGTTTTTGTTTTTTTGGTCACCTTGTACAAACCTTGTTTTTTGGTTTTTTGGTTTTTTGGTCACCTTGTACAAACCTTGTTTTTTGGTCACCTTGTTTTTTTGGTCACCTTGTACAAACCTTGTTTTTTGGTCACCTTGTTTTTTTGGTCACCTTGTACAAACACTTTGAAAGAAGAATGTAATGAAGTTTTGTTTTTGTTTAAAGAAATTTATATGATTTGAACTAATGTTTTATCTGAAAAAATTAACCACATCCTGTCTGCTCACCCTTCAGCTAACATCCACATTTGTGGTGACTTCAATGTCCACAATGCGGAATAGCTGACCCATTCTAACAAGACAGATGATGAGGGAAGGTTCTATCATGATTTTGCCATTGCCTATAACCTCCACGAACCCACCCGAGTGCCCGATACTGCCGGTCAGTATGCTAGCCTTCTAGACCTTTTTCTCACAACTTCCCCTGAGCTATGTTCAAGTTCCGTTCTGTCTCCTCTTGGATCTTCCGACCACGCGGTTGTATCAGTTAAGATAAAAACGAAATGCAATAAGTCTGGAGATGTACCTCTCCACCGTACTGTATATCGATACTCTATGGCTGACTGGGGTAGCTTTCGTACACTTATATCCAATCTACCACTGCATTCCATGTTTAAAAAAGATGTGTCCTCTATAGTATCAGACCTAACCGAATGGCTAATTGTAGGCATAGACCGATTCATACCATCCAAAAAATTCCAACAAAAACCTAACAGCCAGCTATGGTTCTCCCCAGAATGTGCTGCTGCCATCACGCACAGAAATCACTTTTTCCATAGCTACCAACGTAATAGATGCACTGAGACTAAAGCTGCTTTCAGGACTGCCATCAACCACTGTAAAAGAGTAATAAAAAATGCAAGAGACCTATATGCCCAGTCCGTTAAATCCAAAGTAGCTGAGCAGCGGCTTGGTTCCCACCAGTTTTGGCAAATAGCAAACAGGATCTTGAACAGAAGCGTGCGTTCTATCCCAACCATCATCAATGGACCTGAGGTCATCTCGTCAGCATCAGACAAGGCCAGACTATTTGCAAAAAACTTTGCAGCTAATTCTACCCTAGGCGACGAAGGCCATCAACTCCCTGTATTTCCTCCTATAACAGACAACACGCTATAACATACAAATATCTGTGCGTGACGTCGCCAAGCTAATCAAGAACCTTGATTCCAGTAAAGCAATTGGCCCTGACGGCATTCCAATCATCGTGCTGAAAAAGCTTCAATTAGAACTTGCCCCCATACTTACAAAACTGTTTAAGCGTTGCCTTAAGGAGAAGTGCTTTCCAACACCCTGAAAAACCTCATCAGTATGTACTGTATTTAAGAATTCAGGTGAAAAGTCATCTCCCTCTCAGTACAGACCTATAAGTCTTCTGTGTATCATGAGTAAGTTGTTGGTATCCATATTAAATAAAGAAGTAGTCAACCACCTCAACAGAAACAACCTTCTCAGTGACATGCAATATGTTTCCACTCTGCAAGATCTACAGTAGATGTGCTAACGGTTATATCTCATAGGATTAGTGAATCTCTTGACAAAGGCTTCCTTTCTAGGGCAATTGCTCTTGACATATCAAAGGTCTTCAATAAGGTATGGCATAAGGGCCTACTTCACAAGATTTCCAGCCACGGTATCACTGGAAATGTTTTCTTAATCATTAAATCATTTCTCTCTGATAGGTTCATAAGAGTAGTGGTTGATGGGCAGAAATCAGAGGCCCACAGTATTAATGCTGGAGTCCCTCAGGGGTCCATCCTGGGCTCAACTCTCTTCCTGATGATCTACATCAATGATCTCCCAAAACACATACTTAAATCATTCGTTGATATCTATGCTGATGACACGACCATCTATGGCAACACATCAAAGGCTGTAAATGACAAAGTTCTCTCTAATTCTCTGATCTTGAGTACATGGTACACTGGGGGAAGAGGTGGCCGGTCACTTTTAATGCTTCCTAAACCAAGCTTCTATCTTTACATCATCAACGCTCTGATCCCCATCTGGCATCAATTGAAATGGATGGCTCTCATCTTGGGGAGGCTCTATGTTTTGACAAGCTTCTGGGTTTGACCAGATCTCCTGATCTGAAATGGAACACATACATCAGGTCTGTTGTCAAGGACGCTGGGAAAATGGTGGGATCCTTCTACTGCTCCAGAAGATATCTCACTAATGATGCAATTCTCTATCTGTATAATAGCCAAGTACGTCCAAGGATGGAGTACTGCTGCCACATCTGGGCAGGAGCTGCTAAAAACAGCCTATCCTGCCTTGACAGAGTACAAAATAGACTTCGTGGCTTAGTGGGGGATGCCCTTTTCTCTTCTCTGCAACATCTCTCCCACAGAAGAGACGTTGCGAGCCTGTCTTTGTTTTATCGTTATTTCCATGGCAAGTGCTCATCTGAGCTCCAATCTCTTGTCCTCCCTCGCCAATTTTCACGAGAAACACCCGTCTGGCTGAAACTACTGTCAATAATTTTCCCCACTCTTTACCTGTGCCTAAATCCAAACGTAGATTCCATGAGCGGAGTTTCTTTTTCAGAAGTGCACGACTGTGGAACTCTCTTCTGTTTGCCTGCTTCCCACCTGACTACAACTTGGATGTCTTCAAGTCCAACATAAACAAATTCCTGACAAACCACTACCTTAAGTAAGACACTATCAAATCTCCAATACTAATGATTACTACAATACTATCTCATTGATTACTGTACACGCAATAACCCTTATCCCTGAGTGGCCTCCGGGCCTTGATAAGTGGTGATCACCATGTAAAAAAAAAAAAGCCTGTGCATATCTCTGTCAGAGTCCTTACGGCAGAGTGGGAGATATCCGGGCATGTTAAAGTAGTTAAAGGGGATGGAGGAGTGTAGGTTAGTCTCACTTAGTGCTAAGATATCCGGGGTGTTTATTAGGAGAAATGCTTCAATATCATTTAAATTAGTTCTAAGCCCACGGATGTTTGTAAACGCATGCCTCAAGGGAGGAGGCAATTTGATTTTGTTTTAGTTTTGTCCTGGTTTAAGCGTAATTTCATATTGTGCTATCATTTTTTTTTTTTTTTTGAGAATTTCAGTTTAAGTAAGGGGTGCTGAACAAGTGGTTATGCAGAATACCAGGCATGCAACACAAGTAGACCATCAGTTGACCTTCCATCTACTAGGACTGTGGCCTACATTGGGATATAGTTTCTGATTTAGAGTTCAATATGTTAAATTTTTTGATGCCGTAATAATCGCTATGGCCTCTGAGTTGTAAAGGAAGCAGTAGTGTGAATCTGGGCTATACAATTTAGATTTACTTAGAATTTTTCATTCTAAGGAAAAATTGTTTTTTCTTTTAGGTTTCTTACTAGATTAGTTAGGGTAGTTTCCACCTTAAACGTCTTGCTAGAGAACAAGTGTAAGTGGTTCGAGATTCAAGTTTTTATCAGAAAAGCGAATAGTCCTATGGATGTGTATATTTTTGGGGTAACTTGTGGTATAGTCAGGGATCTAATATCTATGAGGGGTGTGATTGCATTCTGGTGTGCAGGGGATTGTGTATGGGGTGATTCTGTGAGGTCCATTCTTGCTTACTGCAAGATAGGTTATATGGTAATTGTGTCATTTTTTTTGTTAAGTTTTGAGTATCAATCTGGGTAGTGCTGGTTATTGGGGTTTGTTTTAGCGTAATGCAAAGCTATTTGTAAATAAATGGAACGATGTGGGAGTAGAACATCATTTATTTAGATTTTCATTTCTACAAAAAAGTCTGCTCTTGTTTGGTTTGGTCTGTTTTATGACATCAAAACTATTGGAATTTACGCTGAAACAACATCACTTTGCAAACAATTCATTTAGATACAATTTATCGAATGCATGCTGTTATTTACTCAAAGCTGAGGGAAAAATGTGTGTTTATAAATTTTTCAATGGTACGCATGTGCAATTGAACAGAATTAATCCAATCTGGATTCAACATAGCTGCCTTATCTTTTTGATGCATCAAAAAAAATTAAATTAAAAAACTAAAATTAAAAAACAAAAAGTTTTAGCAGATACAGACCTGATGTGATATTTACGACCTCCCAAATGACTGGCCCAGTAACCAGACTTCCAGAATCTAAAAGAAAAATAAAGGGAAATTTAATTAACATAATAATAAAAGAAACAGTAACCACTAAAATATATACTTATAATATGAGGTTGGTGAAAAAAAACAAAAGCAATACAGTTGATCTGAGAAGCTACTTCATGTGTTTGTGATGGTATAGTTTTTTTTATTAAACGCTTTACAATCAACAAAAGCGTTTTTGTAAATATTGGGAAATTTTATATAGAATTTCATTAAAAAGTTGAAGGGGTTTTTCACTCAACACCCAAATCATTTCTGAAATGGCATTTTACCAGTTGCCTGCAGTATGTTACAGGTCGTATGTAGTTTAGGAGGTACACCTTTTAAGGCTTTGTCTTCTCTCTTTGAGAAGGAGTTAGTTTACTACTAATCACCTGAGATGCCTCTACCGAAGAATGCTGACAGAGCTGCCCAAGCAATTTTTTTGTTGGCCAGAGTGCTCCATGTCTGGGGTGTTAGTTCTTCTATCCCACTTTCCAACCTTTACGTCACATCTCACGATGGGCGGAAGATAAATGTCTAACATTTATTTCACAAATGTCAATATCATCTATATTTTTGGGATTCTTCAAATTATTGTTCTCATCTTCAGTGTTATTTTCATAATGTTTTGGCCGATATAACCTCCAACCTTCTTTGGATGTATCTTGTCAAACTCTGAAATATTTCTTTTTTTTTTTCAGACTGCCTTTCTATCTGCTGATGAAAACCTGGACACGTAATTTGTTTATTTTTGTTTACGTTTTACACATCTTGGTGTCAATTATTTAAATCACCGTAAAGTAGCAGTCAATCTATCTATATATCTATAAAAGTGAATGTGTCTGTCTGTCTGTGTACATTTCCCTACGCAATAACTCTGTCAATTTTTAGTCTATAGACTCGAAATTTGAAATACCGGGTACTGAGATTTGGGAAAATCGATGTGACGGGTGTCAGCCAGAAATTTGGCTGTTAAGGGGTCAAATTTCAACGATTTGACCTTTAAGAACTCTACCAAACTCCTCCGACAATTTTGGGTCTAGACACTTGAAATTTTAGATATAGGTTCCTTGAACCTGGATCTAACTTAATAAAGTGATTTGAGCCCGAAACAATAAATTTTAAGGGGTCATAATAGGAGTCAAAGTTTTAAAAAATTAACCATTTTTTTTTGTTTTTTTGCTTTTTTTGCACAGCATACACCTCCAAACACCCGAGCAACGCCGGGCACCCCTACTAGTATTTTTATAAAAGCATTACAGATATCATTTACCAGTAGTGCCTGTCCCGTGACATAGTGGTTAGAACTGTCGACTATTAAAGAGATAATTGTATGTGCAATTCCCGCCTTTGAATGGGTGCTAGTCTAGCCTTATTAATGAGCTATGACATAGTGAAACAGTCTATTTGTGGATGACTATATATGTATATACACACAAACAGGATGTTACAGCAAAATTCAAAACAATATCAAGATCACCACTGACACGGGTTGTCATAAGTCGACGATCAAGTAGGACATTGGTTAGTTCTCCTACATGCAAGTCCCACTGCATACTCATCATTGTTGCGAAATAAACTTTCGATTTTGTTGCCAATTTTATTTTATTTTTTCTCAAGTGTTGGATTTTGATGAAACACCCAAAAAATAATGAAATGAATGGAATGTCAGTTTTATGGAATGCCAGTTTTATGGAATGCCAGTTTTATGGAATGCCAGTTTTATGGAATGTCAATCCATCAGTTAATGTTGAAAACTTTAAACATCATCTAATCTATCCAGACATTATCAGTAATTTTTTTTTTTTTTTTTACAAAAGAGTTACCAGAGTTACTAGGGCCAGAGGCCACTTGAGGATAAAGATTAATGAGTGCACGCTAGTCAATCGGGACAATGTCGTAATAATTGTTAGTAATGGAAATTTGATAAATTGGATTACTTAAGGAAACGACTCATCAAAAACTTGTTTACGTTGGACTTGAAGATGACCATATTGTAGTCAGTTGGAAAGCAAGGAACAAAAGAGAGTTCCACAAGTGTGTAGTTCTAAGGAAGAAACTTCGTTCATGGAATCTACGGTTAGGTTTAGGCACAGATAAAGAGTGGGGTGGGGGGAATTATTGATAGTGGTTTCAACTAGAGGAGTGTTTTTTGTGAAAGTTTGACGAGGGGTGACCATAGATTGGAGCTCAGATGAATACTTGCCATGCAAATAATGATAAAGCAGAGACAGGCTTGCGAGGTCTCTTCTGTGGGAAAGAGGTTGCAAGGAAGAGAAAATGGCATCCCCACTAAGCTACGAAGTCTATTTTGAACTCTGTCAAGGCAGAATAAGGTCTGTTGGAATCATTTTAGTGTTTCAACATCATATGGCATACTTGATCCAGCTAGATGACCTCCCCAAAAGGATCATCCTTATTTTAGCCACAATTATCTTGAGTATTAGGTTTTTGGATTTTGGAGATGAGGATTGATAATTTGGAGTATTTGGATTATTTATGGCATAGCGGATAAAGTCACACTTTTAGAGGTGGAAGGTTCAATCCTCAGTGTGGGCGACACTAAAAAATACAATTACGAATTACAACTTCTACCCAACCATTGCTGATGAAACGAGAGCATGCAACTCTGTGGATTAAATAAAAGTTTCTGCTTGAAATTCGATGCAGATTATTAAGTTTGACAAGATATACCTGAAAAAGGTTGAAAGTTTCATCAATGTTATGAAAATGACACTCAAGTTGAGAACAATAGTTTGAAGAATCCAAATAATACGTCTTGAGGTTCTCTTAATAATTAAAGGGATGCAATTCATCGAACACACAGTTTACATAAAGTTGGAAGCAAGTTCAGGGTTCATACTTCTTCCAACAGTAGTATTACTTAAATGAACAAATCCCTCAACTGGATTTGAATTTGGTTTGGTAATCTTATAACCAGTGTCAATAACCTCCCCAAGTCTCACTACATGCATTATTTAAAAGAAAAAAGTGTGTGTGTGTGTGTGTAGGGGGGGGGGCTGAATACTCACCTAAAACCATCCATTTCTGTTCGACTGCTACAAAAAGGTGTATATCCATATGGAGCTCCACCAAGATCAAAGTCATAAAGCTCCTGTAGATCTGTGCGGACAATCTGAATAAAAAAAAAGTCAACCTCTTAAAATTGAGTAATGGGCATTATTAATATTAATAAAAAGGAATCAGACATTTTAAGGTTGAGAAAAAAAATGTCTGTGAGTTTTTGTTTCAATAAAATGAGAAATGTTCAAATGACAAAATAATTTGCAAATTAAAAGAAGAAGAAAGACTAAAAATCGTAAAACATTTCTAAACAAAATTCAATCCAAGATCGCCACCAGCACCAACAACATACTTTATGTGACATGCGGTCTTTCATAAAATAATGGATGCTTTGAGAAATACTGGTTTTCAAATATACTCATCTTTCAAAATTTGATACTGAAAACCAATTAAAAAAAAAAGATTTTTTTTTTTGATAATTACGGGAACACCCTAAAAATCTTAGCCTAAGAAATAAAAAATAATATTTAGAATTAGAAGTGGAGAGACCAGTTTTTCATATTATTTGAATGCAAAGTGATCACTCATTTATTGGCCATTTTTGCTTTCCCAATAAAAACCCTCTTAAAACAACACAACAGTAAAATGCACAGGATTTATTTCCCATAGAAAAAAATTGTTTAATTGCTATAAAATATTAGAACACCCTGGAAATGGTCGATTGTTTTACATTAATTTTGTATGCAAACTTAAACTTTCAATCTAAATTATAAAATAATTTTGTTTTTTATTCTTATATCATCCATAATCTCCTCAAACCTGAGACTGTTTTTAAGACTCACATAATGTATACAAGGTACCTTAAATAAGTTTCCAGTTTTTTTGTTTTTTTTGGGGGGGGGGGGTTGTACAGGCATATAAAATTGTTGTAAACTCTTGAAAATTCAGTTATTACTATACATCTTATGAGATGACTGTCCAATCTTTATGATTTCAATGAACAGCTACAGCAGGAATTGGAATACATCCTACTAAAGTCTGATTGTCACAGCTGGTGAATTTCAAACTATAATCTGGATGTGAGGACACTTTAGAAAAACAATATGCAATAAAATTCTGCTTTAAACTTGGGAAAATGTTGGAACTGTACACAATTATTTGCAAGGAACTGAAGATGCAGAAGATCTGTGCAAAGTTTGTCGCAAGGGTGCTCATAAAAGATCAGAAAGACATTGTGATGACAAAACTATTTGACCAAGATGGGCATCGATAATTCCTCACCCTCCCTATAGTCCAGACCTTGCTCCCTGTGACTTTTTGGTTATTCCCTAAGCTCAAGGAAAACCTTAGAGGCTGTTGTTAATTGAGGAGATGGAAGAAGCTGTGATGAGGGTCACTGACACACTCATACAAGAGACTTCCATGGGGCCCTCCAGAAGTTGTTGGAATGGTACAACAAGTGCATTGCAGCCAGAGGAGATTACTTCAAAGGGGACTAGAGTTTTATGTGTGTACTACCAAGAAAAGTACTCATACGAAAAAAATCTGGAAACTTATTGAAGGCATCTCGTACATCCACAATATTATTTTCAGATCATTCCTCTCCACGCAACACATGTCCATGCATGGTGCAAATATTGGTAATGTCCAACTTCTTAGTAATAGCAGAGCTCACTTAATTTATTTTATCCAATCCTAATTTTTGCAATCACATTAGCACCTGCTCCACCTTGTACACCAATGGTATCACAGAGATAACAAAACTTTGATAACCTCAATAGCTTCACCATCCAGATAGACTTCCACATCCGAGTCCTCATACATCTCAGTTAAATTACATTCCGTGCACACAAACTAGTTATCATTTCTCAACCTACGAATAATTCCATTGCGATTCCTGCAAACTCAATGCTTACAGGTACCACACAAAAAAAATTAAACTGCACCCAATTTGCTTTCCGCAAACTGAGCAGGCAAGCTTTCCAATACTAGAATCACTAATCATCACTTTGACGTCATTCTCAGTTAGTATATTAGTCCTGTAGCCGGTTTCCAATACACTATCCAACACTTGCAACCAGCTTCCAAAATCCTTATTTTAATTGGAATTTATTATTGAGATGAGTATTATTTATATTAATTTTTATTTATTGCGGACTATTATTCTCATCTTTATTAGTTACTTCGTCAGGTGGTAACCGTGACGGATAGGAACTTCGAATCTCCTAACTGTATTCTCAGCAATCACTGCCATCCATACCACCTGACGAAGGCCAGAGGAAGAGTTGGCCGAAACGTTGTGAAACAACTAATAATAATGAGAATAAAAGTCCGCAATAATTAAAAATTCCAAAATCCTATTCATTCTTTTGTAAAACTGTTGCTCTTTCTACACATTGCAAAATGTACTTTCAGTTTGCTTCTAAAATCCTTAATATTTCTCCCTTTTTAAAATTTCTTTTTACCACCACATCTAAATGGGTCATACAGTTACCCACTTATGTTCAGATTGAAACATTCAATAATAATCCAAGCAGACACTATTAAGCCGATTTTTTTGGAAAAGAATGTTTTTCTTTCCGCCCCCTCCCCTATGCATTGAAAGAAGCAAACATAATTGGCACAAGATGAACAACGATAAAAGACACTGTATTAAAATTGCTTTTTCATTATTTCCTTAAGCCTGCAACATAGTTTCCATAAAAAGATACATTTTCTATACACACACTAATACATCTTTTTAATAAAACGCTATTCTTATAACGCCCCCTCCCCCCTTTTTAAAGAATAAGTCAAAAGGTGAGATAATCTTTTTCCAGTGCTGAGGGGCAGCGGCGGTGCTACAACTAGAGAGAGAGAGAAACAAAACATTGCCAACAAAGTACTTGAACCCCCTCCTAAAAACATGGAAACACATTATCTCTGCAAGTAGAGGTTGTGACTTCAAAGATGTTTATTTCTGACAATATATTTCTAAGAATCCATTAGCCGATCTGAAGAAAAAGAAAAAAACTTGAGTAAAGAATAGCTTACAAAATGGAAAATACAGACTTGGTGCTTAATAAAAAGCCAAAACGAAGAATGTGGAGGAGAGAGAGAGAGAGGGGAAAGGGGCAAGGATAGAGAAAGAACGGGACGGAGGGGAATGAGGGTATCTATTAACACTTCTCTTATTGAAATTTAGAAGATATTTTTGCGAACAAAGAGAAAAGATTTTGTTAGGCGTGTAAAAAGCAAATTGATTCACAAGTTGAGAAGTTCAAGTATGAAAGCCAGTTCCACTTTTTTTTTTTGTAAGGAAGAACACAAGAGGAATCTTCTTTGGACAATGTTCCAAAAATGGTTACCCATTAAAACATTAACCGGATGCACCATTGCTTAAATGCCTTGCATATGACACTAAGAAACAGTTTGTGGATTTAAATTGGTTACACTTACAAGTTTGTTGATGGTTTGCTGCGGCCGTTTTACTGCATAGTAACCGTTTTGGAGTTTTTTATAATGCTTAAACAATACTCATTGGAAACGAGTGTATAACTTCATCAAAAATGACCAAAGATAATTATCCTTTGCCAGTGCCTGCATGAATATATATACTTTTTTTTATTTACAAAGGAATCACCATGTATCAAGGCCCTGAGGCCAGTAGAGGATAAGAATTAATCCGTGTACAGTAGTCAGTGGGACAGTAATGTAGTAATTGCTTGTGGGGGAGATTTGGTATAATGAGATTATTTACAAGGACAGTTTAATAAGAACTTGTTTATGCTGGACTTGAAGACAACAATATGGTAGTCAGTGAGAAAGCAGACTAACGGAACAAAGTCTACAATGTCTAAATAAGTGAGTTTAATGTCTGAGTGCACAGAGTTTATCTTCTATAGCTATATATATATATATATATATATATATATATATATATATATATGTATGTATGTATAGTTAATTGCCCTGATATGCTAGAATAGTCTGAAAATGGGAGATCACTCATTCAAATGCGACACAGAGCCACAATCCAAACTAAAATAATTGTTTCCTTCAATTTTTCAGGATGTTCAAAACATAATTATCTAGAAAAGTAGAATCTATTTTTTTTTTTAAGTAATAAAAAATTAAAACATATTTAGTTCAAGAAATAAACAGAAAAATAACCATTAGCAAGAGAAAGACCCTGAGTGCGTATGTGAGAGGGGTGGGGAGCAGAAAGTAAAACAAAACCTTTCTACCTCTCCTACCCTAATCTTGAAATTTTTTAAATTTGCCAAAATTAGTATTTCGAGAGAGAGAGAGAGAGAGAGAGAGAGAGAGAGAGAGAGAGAGAGAGAGAGAGAGAGAGAGGTTAGGAAGGACAAAAGATGAAATGAAGAAAAAATAAACATTTTTTTAAACTCTTTTTCATCCCAAACAAGGCTTATTGTCACTTGAATGTAAAAGTCTATTTGGGATCATGTCTAACAGGAGAATGTGGGGAGTTGAGCAGTGAGATGTCATTACATTTAAACTCCTGAAGATTAGTACAGTTAGGGAAGCAGGAAACAGAAGGGAATTCTAAAGCCGAGCAGTTTGAGGGAAGAAACTATTACAATAGTACTAGGAGTTCAGAGAACATTCTATTAAAGTACTTGTAAAATAGGCACAGGGATGTCACACTGCAGTGATGTGACAGAGGTTGGAGGTTGGCCGATAGAATTGAGACACTTTTTTTAAGCCTGTCTAAGAGTGAAAGACAAGTAGTAGATGCACCTGCTCGGATGTGGCAACAATACTCCATGCATGAGGGAATTATAGCTTTGTAAAGATAAAGGATACCCTGTGTCGTAAGTTTCTAGCATGGTAAACAGATCCCATCTTCTTTGCAGCAGCCTTGGCAATATCAACATATTTGTTCCAAATCATGTTGCCGGTAAATATTAAGCCGAGGAGTTTGAAGGGCTCCCAAGTAGGGTGTTGTCATTATAATCAGTGATTGAGAAGGTGTTTTTGTAATTTTTAAAGGAAAGAATCTGAGTCTTAATAGCATTAAATGTTACCATCTGCTTATTCGACTACTGATTAAAAGTTGGTTTCTAAGGAGATACCACATTTCTGTTATTTCAATAAATAATACCTTATAAATGTTCAGTTTGATTCAAATATGATAATAACACAAAACAAAAAAGTTATGTCTGGTTTGATTTGAACCTGCCACCTTTCAATTTTTTTTTTCTTTTTTACATGGGCATGGGGGTCACCACTTATCAAGGCCCGAAGACCACTCAGGGATAAGGGTTATTGCGTGTACAGTAATCAATGAGATAGTATTGTAGTAATCATTAGTATTGGGGGTTTTGATAGAGTGTCTTACTTAAGGGGGCGGTTTGTCAGGAGTTTGTTTATGTTGGACTTGAAGACGTCCAAGTTGTATTCAGGTGGGAAACAGGCAAGCGGCAGAGAGTTCCACTGGTGTGCAGTTCTAAGAAAGAAGCTTTGCTCATGGAATCCACGTTTTGATTTAGGCACAGATAAAGAGTGGGGAAAATTATTGACAGTAGTTTCAGCCAGACGGGTGTTTTTTGTGAAAGATTGGCGAGGGGGGACAAGGGATTGAAGTTCAGACGAGCACCTGCCATGAAAATAGCGATAAAACAAATACAGGCTTGCAACGTCTCTTCTGTGGGAGAGAGGTTGCAGGGAAGAGAAAAGGGCATCCCCCACTAAACCACGAAGTCTACTTTTTACTCTATCAAGGCAGGATAGGCTGTTTTTAGCAGCTCCTGCCCAGATATGGCAGCAGTACTCCATCCTTGGATGTACTTGGCTTTTATAATTAAGGGACAGACATGTTTACAATTGCACATTGAAAGATAGCTTTATTTTTTGGTACATATGCACATTATGCATATGTGTGCCTTTTACATACATGTGCGCATTATGTGTATGTGTACCTTTTACATACATGTGCGCATTATGTGTATCTATGTATAAAGAACATAGTTGTTACTGCAGCTGCGTTAAAAAAACTCTGACAACTATTTGTGTAATGTTTGACAATTATTTGTGTAATGTCATAAAGTATCCAACCCATCTACAATGTACATTTCATTAAGACAACATTCCAAGTAAATGTTAGAAATCAAATTATTCTACAAATTAATGATATGCAAAGAATTATTTAATAAAATTGTATTTCTCTTATTTCATCAGCTATTATAGTTTCAGCAGCAAAAGCTTTATATGCTAATCTGTTCTGCTAATTATATTCCTTATGCATATTTTTAGAAAAAAATATGTTGGTTTCATTTTCTTTCAAAATTTCCCTCAATATTTACTGTGAAAGGTGCCAAATAAGTCTTTTATAGTCTTTTTGCTGCAGCCATTTTCACTATTATCATACTATCTACTCGAACCATCCCCAGTATCACCAGCGAGTTATTCTTCATGTATTATGTTTCGCCATAAACACTGTTTTTGTTTCATTTTTAATGCTACGTTTTTTCCCTGTAACTTGCAATAGATTTTCAACCAAAATAATGACCACTCCTATGTGTTCCGATTTCTATTCTGAATACTTTCTCCCACATTCCAAGTTCACGGAATGTAAGAATTACAGTATCAAGCTAATTGAATTGAAATTTTTAGAACTCAAAGTTTATTCAATAACAAAATGTTTCAGATTCTATTTTTAAATGGTGAACATTTTCGTACCAGTACAACAAAATATCTTTGACTTTTTCTAAAATCATTTCATAATTTTCATTGATTTATTTATTATTCTCCATCGATTACATGACCAAACATCTGTGTAAGCTTTTGTTATTTTGTTTCAAAAGTTACCCTTGTTTTATCAGAATATATATTTTTTTTTTTTACATTTAACTCTGAATTTTGATGTTGTGACAAGAATTTCTTGATAAAATATACTTTTCCACACAATGCTAGGACACGGGTCCTGCTAGTAAGAAATAAACAGGTTAATATTTATAGGAGAGAGAAAATAAACATAAAGGGAAGGAACATAACAATAGTAACAGCTAGTCATTCTGGTTTATGTAGTTAAGAGTGTTGTGGTGGCTTAATCGCTTAATCTGTTGTACTTAAAACAAAAGTTACGAGTTCTAACATCACCAGGATTTGTACTCTAATTTTGTCCAAAACTGAATATATTTCATATGAAAATATTAAGATTTTTAAAAATTTTATTTATTTTTCCTATATTCTACATAATTTAAAGATATTGCGACTTAGTGATGACAGATAACCCTGGTAGTACTAAAATATTTAGGATATTTTGGTGTAGTTATTATAAGAATATTATAAGGTAAAATATATGCATTTAAAATTAATGTGGGTTTCATTCTTTTATTTCTTATGGATTGAATTTTGTTTTTTTTTTCCTAACAAATGATCTGTTTGATTAAAGTACTTTATTCACAGGTATTGAATCTAAAAAACGAAAACGACTAGCTCATATTCAGTCAAAAGAAAGAAATCTTGTCTTAATCATTGACTCATTCCGTTCACAAGCGTTTGTTTGGATGCAACAAGGCTTCTTGTGCTCATCACGCCGTCGCCTGTCTAAGCCTCGTTCTTAGAAGAAACATCCCACTTAATGTAGAAAACTATTCTCCTAATGAGAGGAGCAGGGCATCATCCAACCTCCCATCCTTGACATTATCTCAAACCAGCCTCAGCATCCCTCCCATACCTTGTCGCATCCACCTTGAAACAACATTTCAGAACAAGTGAACCAAGAATTGTAGGAAGGGTCAGTGGCATGTAGCACCAACAAATTTACCGCTATCTGCACAATTAGGATCCTCTTTGAAACTGGCAAGTGGGGGGAGGGGGTAAATACCAGAAGAGCAAAAAATGAGATGGACTGGGATTCAGGTTTGATTGATTAAAGCGTTTTGCATCACTTGTCAAACATCAACGACTACATCTTGGGAGAAGGAAGATGGAGGGATGGTGAAGCTGGATACAATAAAAAAAATTTTTTTTATTCTATCAAATCATGACAACTATTTCTTAACTGCACGCCCTGCAGCACCATTCTTTTCATTTGAGGAAACGTTAAAGTAATGATGAAAATTACTTAAAGATCAAGGATTGAAGAATATAAAAGCTTTCAGGCATTTGTTTTTGTTGTTGTTGTTTTCATAAACAGAAATGAGAAAAGATTAAGGAATTTTTTTGATCCAACAAAAATATATTGTTTTTTGATAAAGACAAACTGAAATTGATTTCTGAAGTCAGATTCAGGCTGATCGGGCAAAACTATCGCGACGGTCATTTACCTCACAACATTTGGGCGGCCAAAAAATAAAGCAGTTTTGATGGAAAAATCAACAAATAAAAGTGGAGCAGAAAATGAACTTTTGCAAAAATTTTCTGCTTTTGCACAAAAACTATGTTCCAATGAAAACAAAATTATTCTGATTTAAAAACGTTTTATTAGAAAATCAGCAATTATAATTCGCATTTTGTACTTACAAAGTTAAGCAAACACACACTCTTATTAACATTGTTAAATACTAACTTAATAATAACCATAAAAACAGAATCAGTTGTTTTTTTTTTCATTTACTTTTTATTTGAAACTAATTTTAATTATAGATGTCTACTTTTTTCACACAAGTCTTAAATATGTTTCCTTGTGCTGATGGGAAATATGACTCATTGTCGCATCAAGTAACTCACAAATTGCCACAAATAGCCACAAATAGATGAAAACACAAATTGCCACAAATAGATGAAATAAAAAAAAGAACGATGAAAATCCAAGACTAAAAGGTGATGTTCATAGGAAAGATGTCTCCTCGAAATCGTATCCAATCTAATGAAGGAAGGTTTTTTATATATACAAGAACTAAAGTTTGCTCAGCTGGGCAAACTTGAGTCGTTGTACCGGAAAAATATCCAGTAAATAAAATGTTGTTTAGTAAATCGTTATTTTTTTGCATTTCCATACACCAAACATGGATATAAATATCACTAAAACATCCGCTGGGTCATAAGCTTCATTTCGGTACCTTACTTGCCTGGGTGGGTTGCCTTTAGGCTGACATGAACCGTGTCACACACACACTAGAAAAATTTATAAGAAGATATATATATATATATATGAGAAAAATTAAAACTGTAAGTTAAAATTTACAATTAAATTTATTATTCGACAGAATACTCCCGAAAAAAATGTTTTTGTGAGTATTCTGTCAAACAAAAAATTAAATTATAAATTTTAATTTCTTCTTTTATAACAAGCTCTATTCTCTATTGTGTTTGTATTGAGCTATTTTATATGGTTGGGATTAAAATATCAATATAAAAATATTGAAATTTATATTAGATTGAAGTTTACCATTGCTTGTATCAGGTAGACATCTCATTCCATTTGTCTTATATATATATATATATATATATATATATATAGCACAGTCTCCTAAACTAATGAACGGATCATTATGAATTTTGGAATATATATTCTAGACAAAATAATAAGTAACATAGATACATTATTTGCTTTTAAACTTCATCACTTGGGAGTGCATCCATAAGCTAGAAAAATTGCTCTACATAAAATGTTCCATTAAATAACATTTTTAAAAGTATTCAGTGTGCAAGTTAACCTCAATAATATGTGTGTGTGTGTCAAAATTAACTTAAAATAAAAAAATAAAAATAAACTTATGAATTATGGAATATGTATTCTAGGCAATAGGTGAGTAGGTGCCACCAAAACTATATCATACCTTCCAAAGCAAGAAATAAAAAAACAGTAACACTTAAACACGATACATTTTTTATACGGTCTTGGAATAAATAATAATAATGGCAACCTTCTGTCTCTTGAGACAAAGGCATTCTGCATCTAGTTTACAACAGCATCTCCTGTGGCTAACCAGGTGCAGGCCTGGGCAGGTAATAAGAGAACCTTGGTTTGCCCATTTATCAGGGTCCCCCTTTCGGCATTGAAGGCAGACTCCAACAGAAATGCAAGTCAATACAGTCGGTGCCAGCGCGGCTACAGAAGATGCCAGAAAGATGAGCTTAACCATCCGCCTATCGGAAATCCAGACCGGATTTTTTGTCAGGTTTACTCCCTTTCCCAAGGCATCCACAAAACAGTGGGGCTACTAGTAAGTATTCTACTAGTATATATATACATAAAGCAAACTTGTCTTTGTGTATCGTGGGATCAGTTAAACAGTTCAGGGCAATACTAATTGCAAATTTGGAATTATTACTTTCAATCTGATGTCCTTATTGGTATCAGAAGTTCTTGAACCTTTTTTAAAAGTCATTTAAAAAAAGTTTAAATTTATACAAGACAATAAAATGAAGAGGTGTAATGGATCAACAAAAACTGGAAAAAATTACGACAGACAATTGTGTAATAAGCAAATTTACTCTTATCAATATAATATATATATGTATACTTTTTTAATTGTTCTTATTTGTGTCAGCATGGTCAGATGGAAAATCTGCATTGTAATATTTCAAGAAATCATCTCTTCGTCAAATGTGTTTGATTTTCAAAAATGCACACAAGGACTATTGTAAATATGAGCAATCCTGCATAAATTGAAAATTATTTTATTTGTTTTAAAAATGTATTATTAAACAATACTGTATGACTTGTGTTGATACTCAATATTATTTTTAATATTTTATTTTATTTTTTTGTGTATTTATAAAAACTTTCCCATTTCCCTTAGTTTTAATTTATTTTCTGTAATCTTATTAAAACAGTTGTTTAAATTTAACTATTTCAAAGGGAGACAACTTTATTGTAATGATTAACTTATTAAGACAAATATGCAAGTGCATATGTACAAAGATATACACACTTACACGTGTGTGTGTGTGTGTGTGTGTGTGTGTAGAAGTCAATAAAGAGAGAAAATGAAGGTATAAAAACTATATAGTAATATATAGAGATTTATCTATTTGATAAGGGAATACATCAATTAAGGGTGTTATGTAAGTGAAAACGTTTTGTTGGGAAACTTATAAGAATTTTCTATAATTTTTATATTTTTACAACCATCCAACCCATCCATCCCTTGTTATTTTTATCCCCTTATTCTACCACCTGTTTATCCTTTACCTTATTCAATTAAAATCTTTGTACATTGCACGATGTTATAATTCATCCCCTCACATTATCATATTATTACGCCTAATCACTTATATCTATAGATACAACAAATCTACACACATTTAAATAAGTTCTTTCAAGTAACGTAACCTACTAATACTATATTGTTTAATTGACTGCTGTACACTCTTAACCCTTATCCTCGAGTGGTCCCTGGGCCTTGATAAGTGGTTATACCTATGTAAAAAAACAAAAACAAAAAACAAAGAAACCTATATTATCCCCGAGAGTTTAAACATACATAGGGTTTACATACATTAAACCCACTATGACAGCTATGCTATATACCTATACATGCATTATATATTACAAATTATACTCCTCCTTTATCAGAGATCGATATAGTTCCTTCATTCAGCCTCAATAAGTTTTTCGCTCCTAATGTAAATTATCACTAGACGTCGCATCCCTATTATGTTACTTAGCGTCTTCTCTCCTCTTTTGATCAAAATACCATGGTATAAAGAGTTCTTACTTACCCAACACCCCTAATTGATGTACACCCTTATTAAATAAATAACTAAATCCGTATATATATATATATATATATATATATATATATATATATATATATATAAATAAATAATCTGTATATAGTTTTTATACCTTCATTTCTCTTTCTTTATTGACTTCTATATAAGCTCAAACAATTTGTTGAGCTTTGTATATTTAAAGAATTGATTTTATTCTCTTCCTTTAACTCACCCATATATATATATATACACACACATACTAGCAAAAGTACCCGTCATTGACTGGGTTTAAAAACAGCCTACAGAAAATGGACTCTGATTTATGAAAGTATGATAGGTTATGAAAAGGAAGGGTTGTAAAGAGATATCTTCGGATTTGGGGGTATCAAAACCAAAGCAAAATATGATGAAAGTAAAAAAAAATGGATAAACCCCATAATTTATTATACCATACCTGTTCACACTGAAACACTTATCACAATATTCTGTGGATCTATATTAAAAAAAACCTTGTTAAACTTTGTGACATATTTCCATTCTATGGAGGTCAGGTGTGAACGAACACCCCATAATTTTATTATACCATATTTCTTCAAACTGAAACATAATTATCAAAGTATACTTACGCAGATAGATATGAAAAGTCTTTATTAAAGTTTGTGCCTATTTCCATTCTATGGAGGCCAGGCATGAATGCAGACCCCACAATTTTATTATACCATCCCTATTTAAGTTAAAACATACTTATCAAAGTATTCTTACGCACATCTATATCAAAAACACCTGTAAACATTTTTTTTTTTTAATTTTTAAATTTTTTATTTCCATACTTTGTGGACCAGGCGCGAACGCAGACACCAGTTTTTATGAACCACTGTTCTGCTAGATCAAACATACCCATTCCTGTGTCTCGATACATCTTCTATCATTATATGTAATCACTTTTTTAAAAATAGTCAACCATATAGGAGCCTATTCATGACCAGACACACACACACACATTCAGCTTTATATTATAGATATATATATGGGAGGGGGGGGCATTTAGTATAATTATTTTGATAAAGGTTGGTGTTTCAAAATTTTGGAGATGAGGATTAGTTATACCTATTATTTGGATTCATCGGACTACTGTTCTCATCTTGATTGTGATTTTCACGACGTTTCGGTCGATATAATGTCCAACCTTATTCAGGTGTATCTTGTGGAACTTGAGAATTTTGGACAGAATTTCAGACAGAACTCTTTACTTACTCATAAGGGAACCATGCTCTTGTTCAGTCAGCCAGAACCAGATAGAGGTCCTAAGTAATTCACACTGAGAATTAAACCTTCAACCTTCAGGTGAATATAACTTTTTACAATTGATTTTTCCAAGTACTCTAACCACTGCACCACGGATTCTTGAGTTCGACAAGATAATCTGAAGAAGGTTGAAGGTTACATTAATCGAAACGTAGTGAAAAATCACACTCAAGATGAGAACAGTAGACCAATGAATCCAAATAATCATGGTTGGTATGTGAAAATAAAATATATATAAAAAGCGTTAGAAACAAATGTTTCAACATTAATATTTTCTTTCCAGTTTAATATTTTCTATTATCCAACTGAATAGCCAACTTTATTTTCAACACCAATGAAAATGCTATTTTCAACTTTAGCTACACTAACTGAACAACCAATGAATTAAGTCTTTAAAGAGATGTGAAGATGCTTCTAAAAAACAAAGTTTTAAATAAACTTAACTAATCAACAGAATTTCAAATAAACAAAACTATAAAAATAATTTAAAAAAGAAAACTTCTCTCCTATTGCAATTCGTTTAAAAAAGAAAAAAAATCGGAAGTATTAAATAAAATCTTAGAATTTGTAATTATTAATGATTTATATACTTGTTTTTTTTTTTTAATGTGAACAAAATGGGGGTAATTCGATAAACAACAACAATAAAAAAAAAGATTTAATACAACGACTAGAGAAATATTAAAAATCATACATTGCTAACAAACACGAGATGTATTCAGCCATTTTCTATTTTGAAGATGAAAACAAAAAAAAAACATATTTTCCATACGAAAGAGAAAGATATAAATCTATTTTTTTTAATTTGTAGATAGAAAAGTTCTTTATGGAAATTAGCCAAATGTGAGAGGTTGTTTTCGTTATTCTTTGTAAGCAAAGGGAACAACCCCCCTCCCTAAAAAAAAAAAAAAAAAAAAACCCAAACAAACAAACAAATAGAAATTGCTCTAATATACAAGTTTAGTCATTGCAAAAAAAAAGATAGAAACAGTGAGCTGGATAGAAACTGATATAAAGAGAGAGTATGTGTAAAATAAACAGTAAGCTAGAAGCGATGAAATATATATTTATATACATAGGAAGAGAGAAAGCATAAAAATTATAGACAGAATGAAATATAGACGTAGAGAGAGAGAGAGTTAAATAAAAAGAGAGTAAAATTAAAAGTGATAGCTTCAGTTCAACTTGAAAATATTATAGTTAATAAAACTGCATAAAAGAAACTATTATAGTTAATAAAACTGTATAAAAGAAAATATTATAGTTAATAAAACTGCATAAAAGAAAATATTATAGTTAATAAAACTGCATAAAAGAAAATATTATAGTTAATAAACTGCATAAAAGAAAATATTATAGTTAATGGAAAACATGCCTTAAGTACAAGCAGGTATCATAGCTATTTTGGATTAATGTATGGCCCTTGTGTCTCTTTTTCTAGGATGTCTTTATAGGTGGGAAGAATTGTCTCTATTTTATTATGCATAGAGGAGATACAGATAAAAAAATTAGTAGTAGTAGTAATATAGCAGTGTTTTAATTTGGACCCTTTTTCCCTTTTGACATATTCAAAATGCACAGAGTACTTTATAGCACATTTAGTGGAGTTTTGACCAATACATTGACTGTCTATAGGTAGTAGTAGTAGTAGTCGTAGTAGTAGTAGTAGTAGTAGTAGTAGTAGTAGTAGTAGTAAGACAATTTCCAACAACTTTTCAATCTTTTGTTAATAATAAAAAAAAATATGAATTATATTTAGTGACTTGTTGAAATAGAAAGTAATTTCTGCTTAACAAATATTTCGTAAATACTCATGTATTAAAAGACTGACATTCTTGGAACTATTTGATCCAATAATTAGCTCAAAACAATACATGGTCTGATGACAAAATGATACCATAACTAAATATAACTCTCAAAATCCTATTTTAAACAAAAATAGTTTCGTTAAATAAATCATTCAGTAAATCAAATCAACAAAAACGATAAACCAAAAAGTAGGGGTGCAAGAGAGAAAGTAAGAAAAAAGACGGCGAGGGGGGGGGGGAAATGAGAGGAAAAAGAAAGAAAAAAGAAAGGAAGAATGAAGAATATGTGGAGAAAGAGAGAGGAAGGCAGAAAAATGGAAGGGAGCAAAATAGGGAAGCGAGGAAAAGAGATTAACATAAAAAATATAAAAAATAATTTTTTAAACTTTCAAAACCTGAAAATCCTGTAGTCTTTAACCAGATCTGTCTCTTTCGAAATACCCGTTCACATACACTTTTCACGATAAAGCTAGAACCCAGAATTAGATTGAATCGAGCAATTGCATCAACAATGGACAACGCCAGACCCAAAGTGGGTTTTGATGTACTGCATCTCATCAGTGACGTGCTTTAACATAGGCGCGAACCC
>NC_136494.1:143221904-143371904 GCF_053919585.1 Euprymna scolopes
ATATTAGTGATGGGACGATGTTTATATTTTTCTCAATTCTCATACAATTACTGATTTGGTCGATATTCCAGATTCCTATACAATTGCTGATTCCAATTTAAAAATCGCATTAAAAAATAGAGTTTTTATGGAGGAGGAGAGTAGAGAACAGTTCTCATTTAGACGTAATTTTCTTTTTAATTTGATGGATTTCTTCCTATTTTCAATTTATGTATCATATCCAAAATTTTGATAAACTCATTCGAAGATTTACAAGGTGCTTCAATAAGTTTCCTAACTTTTTCCGCATGGGAACTTTTATTGATAGTACACACATGAAACTCTCATCCCTTTTGAAGTAATCTCCTTTGGCTGCAATGCACGTGTACCGTTCCAACAGCTTCTGGAAGGTCCCGTGGAAGTCCTCTTGTGTGAGCGTGTCAATGACCCTTGTCACAGCCTCTTTCATCTCGTCAGTTGTCTTATAATGACAGCATCTTAGGTTTTCCTTGAGCTTAGGGAATAATCAAAAAGTGGAGTATAGGAGGGTGAGGAACTGTTTTGATGCCCATTTTGGTTATGACAACGTTTTTCTTTCTGATCTTCTTGGAACAAACTTTGCGCAAATCTTCCACATCTTCAGTTTCTCACAAATAACTGTGTTTACAGTTCCCACACTGACATTAAACTGTGCACTTATTGTCTCTATAGACACACAATTGTCCTTATCCATGAAATTCTTTATTTGGCCAATCAATTCTGGTGTTCTGACTTCCTTATTTTTACCACACGCCTCATCACTCACAAACTCCCTTGAATCTCTTATGCCACTCAAAAATTGATGCACGATTCATGCAAGATGGTCCAAAAGCAGACTGAAGCATTCCATACGTTTCTGTGGCATTTTTTTCTAACTTTAAAACAGAATTTTATTGCATATCAGACTTCTACAGTGTCCTCATGTCCAGACATCAGCTGTGACAATCAGGCTTTAGTAGGGTGTATTCCAATTCCTTCTGTAGCTGTTCATTTGAACCTGAAATCCTAAACATTGGTCAGTCATTTCATAATATCTTTAGCAATAACATACTGAATTTTCAAGAGGCTACAACAATTTTAAATACTTGTACAAAAAAATTCTGGAAACTTATTGAAGGCACCCCGTGAATCTATATTTTTCATTTGTGCTTAGTTTTCAACAAAATACATAAATAAGTAAAACAATAATTTTGCAATTGAGAATTAGACTAACATTTTTTTGATTCTAGTTCCCCAAAAAGTTTCAATTTTTCTGATTTATACACAAACGTGTGTGTATATATATATATATATATATATATATATATATATATATATAGTGATAATATTGTATAAAAAATGTTAATTATTTTATACAAATCAACACTAGTGTTTCATGCTTATGCAATCATCAGTGTAGAAAGTGACGATTACTGTTAGTCGCGTGATTTGAACTTAGTTACAAAGTCACTCTAGACTTTGTAAGCTGGTATTCTAGTTTCAGGCCACCAGGAATTATCACAGGAAGTGTGGGGAATTACATATCTATATATGCCAGATCAACAGGCATAACCAGTAAGTAGAGAGTATTCAACAGCAGAAACTCAGAATATTGCATATATATATATATATATATATATATATATATATATATATATATATATATATATACGCTCACACACACACTAACAGAAGTACCCATCGCTGACTGGGTTCAAAAAGAGCTGTTCAAAAAATGAATTTTTGATTTATAAAAAACTCTTAAATTCTTTTAAACTAAAATTTCTTCATAGTTTTTGTATCTTGTATTCCTTTTTGTCTTATAGATGTCCAGGCAGACAGACACAAAGACGTTGAGCTTTATTGCATCGTTCTATAGATGTAAAGACAGACACACAGACAGACCCAGCATTGCTTAGATCATCTTTGTGGGGAGGGCAATTGCTCAAACAGACATGAAGAGGCAATAGTGGGAATCTTTATTGACACGAACGTATGAACACTAATTATGGTTCCCCATTATAAGTGACCCCTATGGGGCTCCAGCTCAGTTGGTGAAAGGGAGTGATATAACCCCACACACACCTTTCTTGTGGCAAGTTGGGCAGCTCTACGTCCAACAATGTGAACAATAAGTCTGTTAAATCCAAAGTAGCTGATCAGCGGCTTGGTTCCCACCAGTTTTGGCAAATAACAAATAGGATCCTGAACAGAAGTGTGCGTTCTATCCCAACCATTATCAATGAACCAGAGGTCATATCGTCAGCATCAGACAAGGCCAAACTATTTGCCAAGAACTTTGCAGCTAATTCTACCCTATGCGACGTAGGCCATCAACTCCCCATATTTCCTCCTATAACACAGGACACGCTAGGTAACATACAAATATCTGTTCATGAGGTCGCAAATCTAATCAAGAACCTTGATTCCAATAAAGCAACTGGCCCTGACGGCATCCCAATTATAATGTTAAAAAAGCTTCAACCAGAACTTGCTCCCATACTTACGAAACTGTTTAAGCGTTGCCTTAAGGAGAAGTGCTTTCCGACTCCCTGGACAACCTCATCAGTATGCCCCGTATTTAAGAATTCAGGTGATAAGTCCTCTTCCTCTCAGTACAGACCAATAAGTCTCCTGTGTGTTATGAGTAAGTTGCTGGAATCCATATTAAATAGTAAACCACCTCAGCAGAAACAATCTTCTTAGTGACACACAATATGGCTTCCGTTCTGCAAGATCTACAGCAGATATGCTAACGGTTATATCTCACAGGATTAGTGAATCTCTTGACAAAGGCTTCCTTTCTAGGGCAATTGCTCTTGACATATCAAAGGCCTTCGACAAGGTATGGCATAAGGGCCTACTTCACAAGATTTCCAGCTACGGTATAACTGAAAATATTTTCTCTTTCATTAAATCATTTCTCTCCGATAGGCTCATAAGAGTAGTGGTCAATGGACAAAAATCGGAGGCCTGCAGTATTAATGCTGGAGTCCCTCAAGGGTCAATCCTGGGCCCAACTCTCTTCCTGATCTACATCAATGACCTCCCTAAACACATACTTAAATCATTCGTTGACATCTATGCTGATGACACGACCATCTACGGCAACACATCAAAGGCTGTAAACGACAGAGTTCTCTCGGATTCTCTCTCCACTGATCTCGAGAGCGTGGTTCAGTGGTGGAAGACGTGGCTGGTTACCTTTAATGCATCCAAAACCAAACTTCTATCCTTACATCATCAACGCTCTGATCCCCATCTGGCATCAATTGTGATGGATGGCTCTCGTCTGGGTGAGGCCCCGTGTTTTGACAAGCTTCTGGGTTTGATCTTTACTCCTGATCTGAAATGGAACACGTACATCAAGTCTGTTGCTAGGGTCGCTGGAAAGATGGTGGGATCCTTCTACCGCTCCAGAAGATATCTCACTACTGATGCAATTCTCTATCTATATAAAAGCCAAGTACATCCAAGGATGGAATACTGTTGCCATATCTGGGCAGGAAGCTGCTAAAAACAGCCTATCCTGCCTTGACAGAGTACAAAATAGACTTCGTGGCTTAGTGGGGGATGCCCTTTTCTCTACCCTGCAACCTCTCTCCCACAGAAGAGACCTTGTGAGCCTATCCTTGTTTTATCATTATTTCCATGGCAGGTGCTCGTCTGAACTCCAATCTCTGGTCCCCCCCTCGCCAATCTTTCACGAAAAACACCCGTCTTGCTGAATCCACTGAAAAATTTCCGCCACTCTTTATCTGTGCCTAAATCAAAACGTGGATTCCATGAACAAAGCTTCTTTCTTAGAACTGCACGCCTGTGGAACTCTGTTCCGTCTGCCTGCTTCCCACCTGACTACAACTTGGATGTCTTTAAGTCCAACGTTAACAAATTCCTAATGAACCGCCCTCTTAAGTAAACACTTCATTAAATCTCCACACTAACGTACTGTACTTGCAATAACCCTTATCCCTGAGTGGCTTCCGGGCCTTGATAAGTGGTGACCACCGTGTAAAAAAAAAAAAAAACGCTTCCGGAGGGATTACGATCGCTTAAAAGTATTTATATAGGCCGTAGATAATAATATCTAGGATTTGAGAACGCATGTAGCGTATAGATTTATTTATGTCGACTTTTACAAAATTATTGCTATTTTGGCTTCTCACGTGTTGATTCGGCTTTTTTGTATAAAAAGCGAAACTAATTCAAAGTTAACCAGCTCTTCTCGGCATCACGCCGGGAAACGTCCAGAAGCAATCAGCTTTGATCAATGTTGTATATCAGATAATTGCTATTCAATCTGGACAATTGGGAGCTGCTTTCCCCCTCCTCAACATCTGTCGGGGAAAAAACTTGGGTAAACAAACCCAAGTTAACGGCGTGATTTCTATTTGACCTTCTTACTTAGGTCAAATCGAAGCAGCAGAGTTAACTTTTATTGCGGACACCTGTTTTTAATAGTTAAATAAATAAATTCAAATGTGTCTCTGTTGTATGTCCCGGTGGCCCAATGGTTAACGTCGCACGTTTTTTTTTCACACTTTAATTTTAAACTTTGCCTTAAGGGTTCGGGTTCGATCCTCATACTCACCTACCAAAAAATCTTTTTTATTATTTTAGTTTAGTTTGATTTACCCAAAACCTCGCACACCTCAAAACACCCGAGCATCGCCGGGTACCCCCGCTAGTTTTATTTGAAAGGAAAGTCTTTGCTATGATGCTAAATTCTAAACATGCTGCTCAAATCCAAAAACGGTCCTCTCGTGACGACGACCGGTTCTATGCATGCGTCAGATGACGTCATGACCTGATTTACTTTAAATAGTTGTAACAAGAGGCGTAGTATTAATTTTGACCTTGAATGGACTGGGTACAGAACCTAGGGTCATTCAGGTTGTCCCCATCCCTAAAAATAGAATTAGGAAAGGTTAGGAAGAAGAAGAAAAGAAAGGAAAGAAAAAGAGGTCTACACTCCCTTATGAATATAAAAGGCTGGGAGTAACAGCTTAACGAGAGTGAGAAAGAGTGAGCTAGTAGCTTCCACAGGCAGCCTTTCTCCCCGGCGGATTGGTTCAAAAGGCCGTCGTAAGAACTTTAACCTCAACCCACTATCACCAGAATCCACCTACTACCCAACTTGGTCATCCCTATTACTACGACGGAGGGTAAAGTACTTTTGTTTATCATTTGACCAAACGTCTTGAATATCATATTATATATTAAGTTCCGAGAATAGATTATTGCTTTGCCTAGTTTTCCCCACTATAATCACCTTCCTCTTGTTACCCTTTTTTCCCTCATATTTTAATATTGTGTTCATCCCCTTTTGTCCTGTTTAAATACTACTTTCATAAATATTTCTGTCAGCCTATCTTGTTTTGGTATGTTTTGTGTCTTTAATAAATTCCCTATTTTTATATAAAATATCTGCTTTTGGTATTTGTATCTCTCTCCCTCAAAACCTTTGTCCCTACTCTTCCTTACGATAGCAAATACTGTGTTACGGCGTTGTGATTAGCCACCGCACCCGTAACAGTTGGGGGCTCGTGTCAGGGATTTGTGCAGATAATTTGGGAGGGCTCTCGTTCGCAAAAGTACTAGAAAAAAGAGAAATTAAATTATAATAACCATTTAACGTACTAAGTGGGCTCTTCTATTATCATGTCTTTTTCTGTAGAGAATTTTTTAAGTTTAGCCGACCTGGGCGAAAAAGTCAGGAAACTACGAAAAGCAGAATTAGTAGAAATTGCGAATTTCTTCGAAATAGATACAGACCCGAATATGAAAAAGGTTGAAATAAAAAGTATCGTAGAAAAAATATTAATAGAAAACAACCTTCTAGAAACCGCTACCGTAAGCGAGGGAGACGGACAAAATAATACGCAACTAACCTTGGAACTAAAGAAATTAGAAATACAGGAGAGACAGCAGGAGAGACAAATACAGTTAGAACTAGAGAAGGAAAAACTAAAAATGCAAGAGAGAATAGAGCTGGAAAGACTTAAATTACAGGGAAATGGAAGTCAACAGTCTAATGCTTCATCGTTTCACGCAGCACAAAATGTTAGACTAGTGCCTAGTTTTTGTGAAAAAACAGTAGACAAATATTTCTCTCATTTCGAAAAAATCGCAGCAAACTTAAATTGGCCGTATGCGTACTGGCCAACCTTATTACAAACCGTGCTAGTGGGAAGAGCTGCCGAGGTTTACTCTGCGCTTAGTCTAGAAGATGCCGCGGATTATAAAACAATAAAAAACGCCATATTAAATGCTTACGAGTTAATACCCGAAACATATAGGCAGAAATTCCGGAAGTATAGGAAATTTGAGCGGCAGACTTATGTAGAATTTGCCAGAGAAAAAGAAGACCTCTTCGATAGATGGGTTAGAGCGAAAAACGTAAATAATGACTATGATAGCTTACGCCAACTTATTCTCATCGAAGAATTTAAACAATGCGCCCCACAAGAAATTCAAATGCGAGTTGACGAAAGAGAAATTAAAACCGTTAAGGAGGCAGCTATAATGGCGGATACATATAATTTAACCCACAGGTGTTGGGAAAGAAATAAAATATCAAAAAACCAGTCAAACCTTCGTACAGAAGAGAAAATGTTAACCGAGCCGCGTGTTCCTTACGTATTTAATAAAAATTATAATCAAAGGGTCCCGCCCGCACCCGTTCCGAAAGAAAATAAAATATTCTGCTCTTATTGCAAGAAAGATAACCACTTTATATCCGAGTGTCGGATCTTAAAAAGGAAAAGGGAAGAAAACAATAAGTTTCAACCACATGCCTTTATTACACACAAAACGAGAAACGATAGTATGTACCAGTCTTCTTCCCCAAAGCTAGGGAGAGACGAGAAAGAATAAAACTCATACATGAAAAGATATGAGCCATTTTTATCCGAGGGTTATGTGTATATTAACGACCCTGAAGAAGCCAAGCCGATTAAAATATTGCGGGATACTGGCGCGTCGCAAACTTTAATATTAGAAGGCGTACTTCCATTATCGAAATCTACCTTCACCGGAGATAGTGTATTATTACAAGGGGTAGGAATGACTATAAATAAAGCGCCCCTACACAAAATTAACCTAAAATCGGAATTATTAACTGGCCCAGTTATCGTGGGCGTAAGACCCAAATTACCGATTCAGGGAGTGTCGCTGCTGCTAGGAAATGATTTAGCTGGAGGGAGAGTAATAGCTGATCCCATTGTCAGTGACCAGATAGTAGTAAACCATAAAACAGTGGGGGAGGAACGCATCGACATTTACCCGGAATGCGCTATTACCAGAGCGACCACAAGAAAACCACTACTAGAAAAGGAACACCTAGAGATACCAAACGATGAATTACGACTTGACGAAACTTTCATATCCCACCTGTTAGAACAACAGAATAATACGAGTAAAAAAATAAAATTAAATCTCCCAGAAGAAAATAAAACGGACGAATTAACTAGGGACCAATTTATAAGTGAACAAGGGAACGACCCAGAAATTTGCCTCCTCAAAAATAACGCCTTACCAAAAACGGAAACAAAAGAAGTTAGGGAGTGTTTTTTTATGAACGATGGAATTTTAATGAGAAAATGGCGCCCACTAGATGCTAATGTGGATGAGGAGTGGAAGGTAATAAGTCAAATAGTAGTTCCAAAGGTTTATAGACAAGAAATACTAAAAATAGCTCATGATACCGCCATGTCAGGTCATTTAGGAATAAATAAAACCTATGAAAAAATTCTAAACCATTTTTACTGGCCAAAACTTAAGCGTGATGTGGTAAATTTTTGTAACTCGTGTCACACATGCCAGATGGTCGGAAAACCTAATCAAAAGATTCCGCCCGCACCACTCAGACCTATACCAGCATTCGAAGAACCCTTTAGTAGAGTACTAGTGGATTGTGTTAAGCCACTCCCTAAAACAAAAATGGGAAACCAATATTTACTGACGATTATGTGTACGTCGACTCGTTTCCCAGAAGCTATTCCGTTAAGAAATATTAAAGCTAAGACTATAGTAAAGGCTTTAACTATATTTTTCTGTTTAGTTGGAATTCCTTCAGCCATTCAATCAGACCAAGGCACAAACTTTATGTCTGGTCTATTTCAACAAATAATGAATGAGATGGATATTAAACAACACAAATCCAGTGTTTATCACCCCGAATCACAGGGAGCTCTCGAACGTTTTCATCAAACCCTGAAGTCCATGATGAAAAAATTTTGTTATCAATATAATAGAGATTGGGACGAAAGCGTCCATTTTGTTTTATTTGCTGCTAGAGAAGCTGTACAAGACTCTTTAGGATTTAGCCCCTTCGAACTTGTGTTCGGACATACTGTGAGGGGACCTTTAAAGCTATTAAAAGAGAAATGGCTAACGGAGAAAAATGAATTACATCTCTTAGATTATGTATCAAATTTTAAAGAGAAATTACACGGGGCCGTGAAAATAGCGCAAGAAAATTTGAAAAACTCCCAAAAACGAATGAAGGCTATATTTGATAAAAATAGTAAAAATCGTACCTTCGAAAGTGGGGACAAAGTTTTAATATTTTTACCCATCCCACATAATCCCCTACAAGCAAGATATTTTGGCCCATATGAAATAGAGAAAAAAATAAATGATGTAAATTATATCATCCACACCCCAGATCGAAGAAAAAAGAGAAGAGTTTGTCACATTAATATGCTAAAAGGATACGTTGACAGAAATGTATTAGATATGGGTAAACCAGTTACAACAGTAACTAATATTACAAAAATAACCTCATCTGAAAATGTTTTAAATAACGATGAAAATACAATTGTCAGAGAGGAGGAAATGGGACAGAGTAGTCATCTAAAAAACTCGGAAATACAAGCTAATTTAAATAAAAAATTTGAACATTTGCCAAATGAGAATAAAAAGGAAATGTGTGGTTTGGTCAGTGATTTCAAAGATCTTTTTCCTGATGTCCCTAGTAAAACTACCTTTGCAGTACACGACGTCATAGTGGGAGACGAAAAACCCATCAAACAACACTTTTACAGAGTCAACCCCATCAAGCTTCAACAGTTGAGGGTAGAGATGAAGTATATGCTGGAAAATGATATTATTGAACCAAGCAACAATCAGTGGAGTTCTCCCTGTATACTTGTACCAAAAGGCGATGGCACCTACAGATTTGTTACAGACTTTCGGAAAGTGAATGCAGTAACCAAAAGTGATTCATACCCGATTCCCAGAATTGATGATTGTATTGACAAAGTTGGCAAATCAAAATATGTCAGTAAATTCGACTTGATGAAAGGTTATTGGCAAGTACCTTTAACCGATAACGCTAAGGAAATTTCAGCATTCGTGACTCCCGATGAACTATACCAATACAAAGTTATGGCATTCGGAATGAAAAACGCACCAGCAACATTTCAAAGGATGATGCATTCCCTTCTACAAGATATTCAAGGATGTGATGTATACATTGATGATGTAATCGTGTACAGTATGACTTGGAACGAACATTTACACATCATAAGGCAACTCTTCCGTAAGCTAGAAGAGGCAAACCTGTCTGTGAACTTAAACAAAAGTGAATTTTGTCATGCAAAATTAAATTATTTAGGCCATACTGTGGGCCAAGGACAAGTTAAACCCATCACCGCAAATGTGGATGCCATTCTCGAGTATCCTATTCCAACCAACAAGAAACAATTAATGAGATTTCTCTGTATGGCAGGATTTTATCGGAAATTTTATAAAAATTTCTCATCTATAGCAGGTCCTCTCACGGACCTCCTTAAAAAGGATGTAAAATACAAATGGAGTGAGACCTGTGATGCGGCTTTCAACAAAATAAAATCGACACTCATGGAGGGCCCAGCTCTCGCAACACCAGTTTTTACAAAACAATTCAAACTAGAAATTGATGCCAGTGATGTCGGAATGGGTGGTATCTTAACCCAAGAGGATGATGAAGGTATCGACCGAGCAATTGGGTACTTCTCCAAAAAGTTGAACACTCACCAAAAGAACTATTCAACCATTGAAAAGGAATGTTTATCATTATTGACGACACTACAACACTTCGACTTCTATCTCAGCGTCACCATGTACCCTGTTCTGGTCTTTACCGACCATAATCCATTAACTTTCCTTGCAAAGATGCAAAACAAAAATCAGAGACTGACAAGATGGAGCCTTCTCCTACAAGAATACAACATTACCATCAAACACATTAAAGGAAAAAACAATATTATTGCAGACGCACTATCTAGAGTATAATGTTACAAATGCGTTCTCCTTTGCCGACTTATTATTTTACAGAATATTGTTGGAACTGATTGCCTTAAAATCATGTGTACGTAACTACTAATATATTTTTTGCTTTTGTTGTTGTTGTAAAAGTTTTTCATTTGTAACTCAAAACATTGTAACTACTGATATATTTTTGCTTTTATTGTTGTTGTAAAAGTTTTTCATTTGTAACTAAAAACTTTTACTCTGATGGGGGGAAGTGTAACAAGAGGCGTAGTATTAATTTTGACCTTGAATGGACTGGGTACAGAACCTAGGGTCATTCAGGTTGTCCCCATCCCTAAAAATAGAATTAGGAAAGGTTAGGAAGAAGAAGAAAAGAAAGGAAAGAAAAAGAGGTCTACATTCCCTTATGAATATAAAAGGCTGGGAGTAACAGCCTAACGAGAGTGAGAAAGAGTGAGCTAGTAGTTTCCACAGGCAGCCTTTCTCCCCGGCAGATTGGTTCAAAAGGCCGTCGTAAGAACTTTAACCTCAACCCACTATCACCAGAATCCACCTACTACCCAACTTGGTCATCCCTATTACTACGACGGAGGGTAAAGTACTTTTGTTTATCATTTGACCAAACGTCTTGAATATCATATTATATATTAAGTTCCGAGAATAGATTATTGCTGTGCCTAGTTTTCCCCACTATAATTACCTTCCTGTTGTTACCCTTTTTCCCTCATATTTTAATATTGTGTTCATCCCCTTTTGTCCTGTTTAAATACTACTTTCATAAATATTTCTGTCAGCCTATCTTGTTTTGGTATGTTTTGTGTCTTTAATAAATTCCCTATTTTTATATAAAATATCTGCTTCTGGTATTTGTATCTCTCTCCCTCAAAACCTTTGTCCCTACTCTTCCTTACGATAGCAAATACTGTGTTACGGCGTTGTGATTAGCCACCGCACCCGTAACAATAGTTGAAAAACTGACTACATTTCATGTACGTTGTGTTAGCTCGGTTGGTTAGCGCGTTGATTCATTATCTAAACGTTTTGGGTTCGAATCGTGGTGTGAGATGTCTTTGTTTTTTTTTTATTTTTTAATTTAAATATTGAACCAGTGTTATTTAAGCCATTTTTCACATAACATTCGTTTTTCTGTTTTTTTTTTTTACTTTGCTTATCGACCCCCGACCACACACCCAAAAACACCCGGGTAGCCACCGATTTTTTAAATTTTAATATCGAAACAGGCTTATTTAAGCCATTTTTCACGTGTTTGTTTTTCTGTTTTCTTTTTTGTTTTTTCGATTTTTACATTTAACATCGTTCGTTTGCCTTACGTTAGATTTTTTGTGGTTTTTTTTTTATGTTTTGATTACTCCCCCCTCGCTTAAGTTTTAACATTGTTTTCTTTTTTTACATCGCTTATAACAAAGAAACCTGGTCATTGACCTCATTTGCTGAATAGCTATTGCTTACGTTGTCGTCGTAATGCTCTACGACTTCCGTGCGTGCACCTGTCAATTTTGTTCTTACTTAAATAAATTCAAACATCTTTCAATAACTCATTCTGGCTCGCCGATTTTATTTTCAAACTTCGCCTCAGGGCTTCGGGTTCGATCCTACCCCCCCCCCGGTTTCTTTTTTATTTAACAGCACACACACCTCCAAACACCCGGGCAACACCGGGTACCCCGCTAGTTTATTATATAAATCACAGTCGTCTGTGTGTTTGTATGTGTATGCCTGTTTGTATGTCTGCTGAAAACTTATGCCATCCACATCATACAGGCACGAACGCAATCTCTTGGACACATAATACTAAAAAATTAGTACAAATCACCAATTATTTTGTGTAGAAATGGTTTTTTTTAGGCGGAGTCAGATAATTAAGCTTTTGACACAGTTTGAAAAACACGCATGCACAAACTGGCATTACGTTCTTTTGTTTTGAAAAGCTAAATCTGCAACATAACGTCTCTGTGTCCTCATGGTCTCATCGATACTGCATTTGCTTACTAACTTGGGTTATGTGTGTTCACACCCACCATGCAGCATTTTTTTCTTTTTTATTTGCTTACTAGCATGGGTGCCCAGCGTTGCCCGGGTGTTTGGAAGTGTGTATTGAGCAAAAAAAAAAAAAAGTTGTAGTAGGAAGGCAGGCTTGAACCCGTACTGCGAAAGAGGAAAAGAACGTGAAAAAAATGTGACGTCTTTGCTGTTATGACCACCACCAAACCAGAAGTGGCGTAGGTTTTAATTAAGACTAGACAATCGAAAAGAGGGGATGACTTTCGAAAATATCGGCGAAAAAAGCGACCTCTCCCTGTAGAAAAAGCCCAGTTGAGGGTGAAGAAATTAATGTTTTTAGCCAATTTTTCGGTATTTGTCGTCTGAAGGGTCGAGCTTCAAAACGATACTGATTTTGTGAAAATCCATTGCCTCTGTCGAAAGTTTTAGGCAGACATGCAAACATACATAGATTTATATATTAGTAGCTCAAATTTTCGACCCAAACCGATTAAAAAGCTTACCCTATCTCTGAATACCCTTTATGTAAAATTTCAAATGTTTAGACCAGAAATTGTCTGAGGAATTTGGTAGAGACCGCAGAGGTCAAATTATTTTTAACTTTGACCCCTATTATGACCCCTTAACATTTATTGTTTTGGGCTCAAATCAAGTTATTAAGTTAGATCCATGTCCAAGGAACCTATATCTAAAATTTCAAGTGTTTAGACCCAAAATTGGCGGAAGAGTTTGGTAGAGTTCTCAAAGGTCAAATCATTGAACTTTGACCCCTTAACAGCCAAATTTCTGGTCGAAAACTGTTTACAAAGATGTTCCCAAATCTCACTACCCTGTATATCAAATTTCAGGTCTGTAGACTGAAAATTGATGGTCATTGTGTAGGGAAATGTACACAGACACTTTCACTTTTATTGATATATACATTAGTGTATTATATGTAGGGCAAACATCTGTGTGTATGCGTTTTAGTACACCAGCTAAAACTATAAAACTACAAAACAAACACTCATGTTATTTTTTTTTGACCGGCATCGGCCCGGATGAATAATACCTAAAATTTAGAAAATATATTAATTCTTTAACTCTCAACTGGCACAGTTTTTGTCAGATGTGGGAGGGGAGGAGGACTGCTTGTACTTAGATAGATTCCAGATGCCATATCATGCCATGTTATGTTCATGCGTGTGAGTTCATAGTCTTCATCTCCATTGTTTCAGACACTGACGAGAACGACATTCTTCGAGTGTAACGGATGCAGCCTGTAAACCTGGTTCCAGCGAGCCTAATCTCAAGACAAGTCAGCATCCATCTTCACAGTCATCAGCTGCATCATAGAAGGAAGGTGAACGACATATCTAGTACTAAAGGGAAATTTTTTTCAAGGAGTCATTTCCTACATGTCAACTCATTCCTTGAATAATCTATAAAAGTGTGTGTGTTCAGAGGGAGAGAGAAAAAGTTGCCGTGAACAACATCATATAAGTAATAATTAAATGTAAAATATGTATCATTACCTTTGCTTTATTAATACTTATATATATATATATATATATATATATATCAGATTCTGCTAGTGTATTTAAGTATTGTTTTTTCATTAAAAAGTTGATGTAGAGATATGTGATTGTGAAAAAAGTATAACAGGTACAGAGAATTATTTTGGCTGAAAACCAAATTGAGACATTTTCAAAATGGACAATAAGAATCAACTTTTGTTAAAATTTAATGAACACACCAACAAAATCCAAAATCCCATACATGTTAATTGGATCAATCAACAAAAATGGAACAAATAACAAAAGATTTAAAAACTAAATTTAGAGCAAGTAAACGCAACAATTATTAAAAAACATTAAAAAAAAAAAAAAAATCTGAGCAGTTGAAGAGATTCTTTTCAGAGTTGAAACTTTGTTTCATTTGATTAAAATCAATTAAAAAATTATTTTCTAAAACTTAATTTCAATGTAAAATATTTATTAAAGAGGATGGATGTTGATATTGCCACTGTAAGCCGAGGAAATTGATTAATAGTTCAGACCCGGAAACAGATAATAGAAACCATGTGTGAATTTTCTAAACTGAAAATTCATAATTTCCTGATAAAAAGAAGAAAGAGGGAAATACAGGGAGATGATTGGTCAAAATAAAATCACATGATAGACAGAGGGGGATTTCTTTTTTTTTTTTTTTTTTTTTTAAACAACTACAAACAGCAACTAAACTTGATGCATATTAAAATAAACCCTGACTAAATATTCAAATCACAGTATTTGTTCCTACCCACGGGACAGAGTTTGACACCAGGGTCGTTTTTTAACGTGAAGAAAAGGAACAAAAATAAAAATTGTCTCAGTCGTGAAGGATTTCTCCTCCACTGACAGAGAACAAGAAATTGAAGTGTAGCATCTGAAGAACAGATACTACACTTTGATCTGGTCCCGAAGGCGCTGCCTAAGTTATATCTCCTCAGTATGGCTAACCGGTAATCTGGAAGAAAGAGAGAGCCTGTTTCCTCCGTTTAACTATAGGTGGCGTTACTGTCTGTCCACCCAGTGTAACTTGAAGCACAAAATGTATATAATGGCACCCTTGAAATAAAAATAAATGTTTTTGTTATATTTTAATTTTAAACATGTTTTTTTTTTTTTTTTTTGCAAACATATTAAAGTTTGTTTTTTTTCAAACATATTTACGTTTTTTTTTGTTTTTGCAAACATATTTAAGTTTTTTTTTGTTTTTGCAAACATAATTACGTTTTGTTTTTGCAAACATAATTACGTTTTTTTTTTGTTTTTGCAAACATAATTACGTTTTTTTTGTTTTTGCAAACAATTACGTTTTTTTATTTTTGCAAACATATTTAAGTTTTTTTTGTTTTTGCAAACATATTTAAGTTTTTTTTTGTTTTTGCAAACATATTTAAGTTTTTTTTATTTTTGCAAACATATTTAAGTTTTTTTTGTTTTTGCAAACATATTTAAGTTTAATTTTTTTTCAAACATTTACCTTTTGTTTCTTGTTTATTTCCAAACATTTACGTTTTTTTTTTGTTTTTACGTTTTTTTTTTTTTTTTACAAGCATAAACTAAATGTTTTTGCTATATTTTTCTTTTAAACATATTTATGGGTACAACCGTTTTTCCACAACTATTTTTACGCTCTTATAATAAAAAAAAATCAATGCTTTTTCTTTTATCTTCTTTTTTATGGACCCCTTTTTTTTTCTTAATTTTTCTGCACTTATTTTACCTTTTCCGCGAGTATATATATATATTATATATGTGCGTGATCAAAGAAAGAGCCCACACACACAAAAAACGTAAATATGTTTGCAAAAAAAAAAAAACATGTTTAAAATTAAAATATAAGAAAAATATTTATTTTTATTTCAAGGGTGCCATTATATACATTTTGTGCTTTCATAACTGGGTGGACAGACATTAACGCCGCCTATAGTTAAATGAAGGAAACAGGCTCTCTCTTTCTTCCAGATTACTGGCTAAGCTACACTGGCTTTTACAAGCAAGAGTGCATTGTCTTCAAATGATGTTACTTCAAGTAACAACACAAATCTGGATACTCCACCAGACTAGATGGATTCTTGGAATTTGGCAAGACAAAGAAACCACAATAAAGATACACTACAACATATTTAGAATGTTCAATTGAGGAAAGGAAAATTTTCTCAACTTTTTTACTAATTCAACTTTTAAGAAGTAAAGGAGAATTATAATGGCACATTTGAATATCTATTTATATCTCATATAGAGATCAAGTGTTAGTTCCAGGAAAGGAGGGTCCCTTGATTTCTGAGAGTTTTGATATCATGTTAAATAGAATGCAGAATGGGGCAGTCTGTCTCTGTTGGGTTAGATGAGCTATTCAATTTGAGTTTCCAGAGGTTTGTTGATGATGAGTCGGAGAACCGAAAGAAGAGCTGCCGTCAATTTTCAGTCTAGAGACTCAAGATTTGACATAAGGAGTATTGAGATTTGGGAAAATCTTTTTAATCAGTTTTCGGCCAGAAATTTGGCTATTATGGGGTCAAAGGTCAATGATTTGACCTTTGAAAACTCTACCAAACCCCTCTGCCAATTTTGGGTCTAAACACTTGAAATTCTAAATTTAGGTAACTTGGACATGGATCAAACTTTTAATTTGATTTGAGCCAAAAAAAAAAAAAAAAAAAAAATGTTAAGGGGTCAAAGTTAAAAAAAATTGGCCTCTGCGGTCTCTACCAAATTACTCAGCCAACTTCTGGTCTAAACATTTGAAATTTTACATAAAAGGTATTCACAGATAGGGTAAGCTTTTTAATCGGTTTGAGTCGAAAATTTGAGCTGCCAAGGGGTGAAAGTTCAAAAGATTTGATCTTTGTGGTGTCTAGCAACTATTCAGCCAATTTTGGGTCTAAACATTTGAAATTTATACATAACAAGTATTCAGACATGCAGCACGAGTTTTGGGGCGAAAATCTGGCTACCAAAAGGTAAAAGTCGAAAGAGTTGAACTTTGCAGATTCTACCAAATTCCTCCGCCAATTTTGGGTCTAAACACTTGAAATTTTAGATGTAGGTAATTTGGACATGGGTAAAACTTTTTATTTTGATTTGAGACCAAAATAATAAATGTTAAGGAGTCACAATTAGGGTCAAATTTTAAAAAATGTACCTCTGCAGTCTCTACAAAATTACTTAGACAAATATTTGTCTAAACATTTGAAATCTTAGATAAAATGTATTCACAGTACATAGGGCCCAAGCAAAGCTGTCTTCTCTTGAAAAAGGACTAATAGGTCTGAAATATATTGAGATTTATAACACCATTGAATACAACAGAAAAAAAAAAAATTTACTATTGTTTAGAGTTAAAATTTGTGTGAAAAAGAAAAAACAAACAACAAAAAAAAGAAATTTATTTCTTTTTTTTTCATTTAATTTTACTCTATATATAAAAAAAAAAATCTCGCATGTTCTTGGCTTTTAATTTTACCTTATAATTTTCTTCAACAATGCTTCAAGCAAACTACAATCTACTTATATATATATATATATAAAATGAAAATTACAATTGAATTTACCAAAATGATCCAAGATGGTAAAATTAAAGTAAATTATAAATATTAAAGAATTAATATTTATAAAATTATCTCAGCCAGATATAAACTGTTTTAACATATTTTATTAACTGTTCGCTCATATATATATATATATATATATATATATATATATATATATATATATATATATATATATATATAAATAAAATATAGCAAGATATATAAATATATATGCATTAAGTATTGATGTTCTCTTATAGATAATGTATAAGTATAAAATCAATGAAGGATGCTGCACACATGTGGATGCTGATTTCTAAATTAATATTTTGAAAATACAAAGAAAGGGAGAGCTGGCAATATTCGGCTCTTCAAACAGAGAGGTCACGTTGAGTACGGCTGTAGAGACACACGTACACACAGATAGACATCCATAATAAAACTTACGGAGAAGAGAAACGAAAAGGCAAGCAAAATTAAAAGTGTACAAAGTAGCAGATGAGGCGGGGGAGTCGATAAAGTGAGCAGTGGATGAAGGGAAGGGGGTGGAAAATGGTCCAACGCCTTTTTGAATAGGAGCATTCGTTTCCAGGGATGTTGCTCAAAATTGAGAAAAGTCAGCGATGAATCAATTTGGGAAGAAGAGTGTGTTGAGAGGGGTGCTGGTGAGAGAGGGGAACTGTCGAACAGGATATTGGGTGGTGATCAGCAGTGATGATGACGTCTCTACGATGATCAAGAAATGTGATCGACCGATGCTTGACACTGGCAAAAGAGTTGCCCGGGTCGGGTCGGGTCGGGTCGAGGTGGAGAGGTATTCTTGGACACGGGCCACAGCTGCAGAAACGTGAAAAGCAAAAGACGGACCAGAAGCTGACGAAATGACCCTCTTTAAAAATGGATGCACACAAAAAGACGAGTAAACATCAAGAGCCTGGGAAAGTGGGGGGGGGGGGCGGGGGAAGGAGGTATTTTTGGAGATTTGGGAATTTGTGGATAATCTGATACACATACATTCTTATAGCATTTTAGATGAAAAATGCACCATTTTCAATACACACACCCATATAGGTTGCAGGTTCGATCCTTGTCAATAAAGTCTAGCTATACTGATGAAGAGTAAACTCTGAAACATGTATGTATATAGATGACTTACTTTTTATGCATGTAGTAATTATTAATTAATATTTTATATATATATATATATATATATATTTATATATATATATTTATACATATATACATACACACATACATACATATATATATATATATATATATATATATATACATATTAAAATCATTTTTTATTTTTAATATTTTTTCTGTTACTCTCCAACGGCCAATCTAATATATATAATTTTACAGAAAAGATTTAGACATGCATATATATATCAATGTGTCCCATAAAAAGGGGTGACTTAATGCAGGCATCTGCATGTAAAGGAGAAAACTCTATGATTTGGGTAAGTAAATTAAATATAAAAGCGGCATTCCCATGTTGCTACTATCACAAATAAAAGCAACAACATTAAACATGATATATATATATATATATACACTATATTCTAAGAATTTGGTTTTGATAGTTTCAGTTTGAACTTGTCAAAATAATGCATACATTGTACTAAATGACATTTGGAAAATACTAATTACAGATATTTTCATCAGGAAGAGTTAGAAAACAGATGCAAACAATAAATCATAAAATCTCTAGTGAGTTTAGTAATTTCATGATTGTCTTTCAAGCCATTTTTATCCTCCAAAACATTTGATATACAATGTCTCACCATTAAAACAAAAAAACATGTAAAGCAGACATTATGATGATGATGATTAATTCCGTTCACATCACCGAAAAAATGTTTTCATCGACATATTCACATGTTAACAAAATGTTTTCTTTCTTCTTCGTTAGTTGTCATACTTATAACACTATTCTAACTTTACCTATTAAGGGGGGGGGCATTACAACTGATTATTATTCAACATATTTTTTTCATAGTTAAGTGATGCAAAGACGACCATGGAAGAAATATTTGCAAGAGCACAACATTATAACAACATATAAACAACACACACACACCCACACCCACATATATATATATATATATATATATATATATATACTAGCAAATGTACCTGTCGTTGACTGGGTTCAAAAACAGCCTACAGAAAATGGACTCTGATTTATGAAAGTATGATAGGTTATGAAAAGGAAGGGTTCTAAAGAGATAGCTTCGAATTTGGGGGTATCAAAACCAAATCAAAATATGATAAAAGTAAAAATAAAATAGATAAACCGCATAATTTATTATACCATACATGTTCTCACTGAAACACTTATCACAATATTCTGTGGATCTATATTAAAAAACCTTGTTAAACTTTGTGACATATTTCCATTCTATGGAGGTCAGGCGCAAACGAACACCTCATAATTTTATTGTACCATATTTCTTCAAACTGAAACATAATTATAAAAGTATACTTACGCAGGTAGATATGAAAAGTCTTTATTAAAGTTTGTGCCTATTTCCATTCTATGGAGGCCAGGCGCGACCCCACAATTTTATTATACCTTCCCTATTTAAGTTAAAACATACTTATCAAAGTATTATTATGTACATCTATATCAAAAACACTTCTAAACGCCTTTTTTTAATTTTTAAAATTTTTTATTTACATACTTTGTGGACCAGGCGCGTACGCAGACTCCACAATTTTAATGAATCATCATTATGCCAGATCAAACATACCCATTCTTGTGTCTCAATACATCTTCTATCATTATATGTGATCAGTTTTCTATAACAGTAAACCATATAGGAGCCTATTCGTCACCAGACACACACACAGACGTTCAGCTTTATATATATATATATATATATAATATATATATATATATATATATATATATATATATATATAACAACAGTGTAAACTTCTATGTGTGGTTATATGTAAGCACCGGAAAAAAAATGGGAAAATGAAACGATGAAATAAAGACAAAATCACATGATGAATGCATTGTCAATTGAATGATGAAGAATATCATGAGAGGATTAAACATTATAAAGCAAATGAATAAAATCTGATTACTTTTGTGAACGATTTCTGCGCCATTTCCTCATTTTCACCAGGATTTGACGTCTCCTGGGGACTTTTGGCTATATCGGAGGAGGGGCAAGTGCTGACTTAGTCATTTTTTTATGCCTCATTCACTGTGCATTGTTCATTCACGGGGGACTATGCATGCTTCACTTGTTTTTTGTTTTTTTTTAATTTTCTCTCTTCCATTGTCAAGTGCTCTCTTTGTTCTCTTGTTTCTTCTTTATATATATATATATATATATATATATATATATATATATATATATTTCGTTTCAATTACTACAATCAAAATATTCATTTCATTAAAGATAAAGCAAACACAAAACGATTTTTGACAAATATTTGTTGACATCGGATTTAAAGATGACCATGTTGTAGTCTGCATGGAATAAGTCCAATGGTAATGTGTTCTACAAACAAAAGATGGCTTATGAGGAGGTAATAGAAAAAAGTGAGATATGAGAAAGATTTTCTAATGTTTTTACCATGACTTTATGTACAAGAGAAAGTCAATATGTGTGTGTGCATGTGTGCGTATGTGTATGTGTGTACATATGCATGTGCGATTTAAATCATTAGAAGAAACCTTTTGGGTTTATCTAAATAAACGGATGTTTTTTAGAGGCAGCAAACTTGAAGTTAAAATAAAAAAAATATTTCTATCATACAAATATGTGGTTTATTCCAAAGCTTAATCTTTTGGCATTTATAATTGAAATACAATTTGGAGTATAGCACCTCCCCCATCGTATATTTGGCATATGATAGTTGGCAAATCAGCAATCACATAAATTAGAGTCGTCAATTTAAAGTTTGACGTCTCTAAAAAAGAAAAAGAAAAAGAAAAAAAATCATCCTGTTGATTTAAATTATTTTAAGATTGTAATCCAAAATAAACAGTTTGCATTTACAAATTTTTTATTCTGGAATTTGACTGAAAGATAATTCAAGTCCTGAGAAGATTACATTTAATCATTAACTGTAATTAGAATAGAGTTCTCTCGGAAGGTGATAATGTAAAAAAAAACATAATTATCTTATTTTTGTGAAGTACAAAATTGCTTAGGGGGTACGATTGCTGACCACTTTGTTAACGAATAGGTTTTTAATCTCAGTTTGAAACACTCATCAGGTCTAGCTACATTAAAGAGCTGTGATACAACAAATAGCTTTACATAGATATAAATATATTCCATTGCCAGAATTGTTAAAAATGCAGTTAACATAAGCATAATAGTGAATAGCCTGGTGCCAGAGGAGGGTGGTCGGAATATTAAATACTTTAGATATAGTCAAACATTTCCTTTAAGTTGATATAAATTTTATACGGATAACACATGAAAGTATAAATACGCGCAGTAGATTATGGTGCCACCTTGTCCTCTGCTCACTTTTCTCATTTGAAAAGTATATCACGTGCACAGGTTTCATTCAATTTATTGCTGTATTTCTATGGAGAACCAATCAATTTCTCCATCCCTATCGACATACAAAACCCACACATCTACAAGTGCATCATCGTCTTCACTCTGAGAAGATTGCAAAAGTTAAAAGTGAGAAGTCTCTCCATATTGTTTCTAATATTAACTTGGCTGACAAATTGTCCGTCCTTCTCTCGCGCACTTTTCCTGCAATCAGTGATCTTGTCAATGGCCTTCAAAATTGACATGAAACTCTAAAGTTGACGGAAAATCCAGCTGAAATTTCCGACCACCGCCAAACCACGCACCAATGGGGTGCCAAGTGGGTAGAAAACAGAATGGTTAAAGATATTCAAGAGATAGGACACATCCACAGCACACTCTCCACCCAGCGGTGATGAAATCGAAAGGTGGTTGACAAGAGCATGATGGCTGCAGAGGGGATGACGAAAAGGACAAAGGTTTAAATGATGTAGAGGGCAGACAATAGATTTGCTTCTTCAGATCTATTACTGCACTCGTCCCCTCTACTGGATGTTTACCTCCTCATTGTCAACTCACTTTTCAGGATTTGGGGCAGCTGATTCTAGAAATCCTCATCAAAAGCAGAATATTTATTAAGATCACACTTAAATGTCTTCATTACTGTGATTATATATATATATATATATATATATATATATATATAATCATTCACATGCAGTACTGTTTCGCTGTAACACAGTTCATCAGTGCAGCTAGACCAGCACCTACAACCACCGCATTAATAGTTGGCAGTCCTAACTTCCAGACATGGGATCGGTGCTTGCAAATGATCTCATCAAATATCCATTTAAATAAACACTCGGCCACCAGTTTTACAGTGGTCAAGCTGCTTATTTTTATTTACAAACAAACAGCGAGTCTCACATCGATGCCAATTACGTAGCAGATGAGATACATTTATGACAGTGCTCGAACTAAAGACAGGGCGGGGGGCTTAAAATATAGTTATTCACATACAGTACTGTTTCGCTGTAACACAGCTGATCAGTGCAGCTAGATCAGCATCTTTCCCTAGCCAGGGACTGACCCTTCAACCATCGTGTTGATGTGTTTTATTCTATCTAATCATATTAACTAATACTTTTATTGATCTTTTTTTTATTCCTTTTCTTGAATATTATTTCTATAAAATATATTGTGAAGAGTTCTCTTGGAATCCTAAAAAAATATCAAATAAAATATTCGAAATCGTCCGAGAAGTGATTGTACATCCAATGTTTGTTGAGTCTGAATTCTTGGAAATGATATACGTTATGTGCTAATTTTATTTATCTCAACCTACTGTATTAATAAACTCGTATTTATATATATATTTTTTTATTTTATTACCGTTTTATCTGAACTAAACAGATAAAAAGATAAAACGGTAATAAAATAAAAAAAAATATATTTTTGCTCTGCAATAGTATTGAGCACCTTCAAGTTTTATTACCAGTTCTGCTATATATATATATATATATATGTATGTATGTATGTACTGGGTAATTTTGTACATACACTATGTATGTATGTATTTATATGTCAGGTCATGTCATGTGCTACTGGTACCATGAAACCCAGTACTACCTGCCTCATGTTGGGTCACCGGCAACTAAACTGGTTCCCCCACCAGACTTGTTTGGTGAGGAGGGTAGCTAGTCTCCTTGAAGGATTAAAAACAAGATCTTACAAAGGGCGAATGAACCCTTTTTCGGGGTCAACGGTCAACTAGCACACCGTGTGTGTTTGTATGTATGTATATGTGTGTTGGGGTGGAGAGGGCTCCCATAAGTCGTGGTGAAGGCAACCTTTCTAGGAGAAGCAAATCTCTGATTTAAAAAACCATAAAGTGGGAGACCAGTATCCACATTAAGCTGGTCTGCAGTTTAACTTGTTGCTGGCTGTCTTGCTCTTGCTTGTTGCTGGATCTCAACATTTTGAACCGAGAGAGAGATTTAGCTGTCGTGTAAAGCGAAGACTGTAACATCATCTATGTATAGATACTCCCTCAGTCATTTGTCTATAAAAATGGTCCTGTGGCGATGGAAGTCATTTTTGGCCTCATGGACTTTGAGTGTCTAAGGGAGTGGCACTCGTCTGACAAGACATTGCAATCATCATGATGTATGTATGTACAGGGTAATCTTTTGCATGTATATATATATATGTATGAATAAAAGTTGTTTTTAATCTATTTTGTTTTATGAACTGACCATTATGAATTCGAGAATATATATTCGTCTTTGCAACATGGGTACATTATTTGTTTTGTAAAATTAACCAGTTAGGAAGTGTACCAACCCAAACTCATCCTTAAAAATTGTTTAAATTAATTAGATACAAACAATTTTAATAGAAAACAGAATCGCTCCACATAAAATTCGGATTTTATGAAGTGCATATTTTTTTTTTTAATTGGTGTGCATGCATCAGCATCAATATGTGTATTTGCTTTGTAAAATCATGAACTTATGAATTATGGGATATGTATTCAAGCAAACACAGTTTTTAACATTATTTACTTCAAACTTAATAAAAAGAGGCACAAAAACCATAACATATTCCCCCTAAAAGGGAGAAACTACAAAAATGTAAAACTAATGCTATATTTATTGCTTCTACCCGTCCTCACATCCGGTATTCTACTCTCTCTCTCTCTCTATATATATATATATATATATATCACATTAGATAATCCATGATTTATTGCGTCAGTATTTGTTACACATAATATTGAATATATAATTTCTCAACTTTGACATTTGAAGCCGTAAATGACAATATTCTCTCTGATCCTGGGCACGTAGTACAGTGGGGAAGAGGTGGCTGGTTACCTTTAATGCATCTAAAACCAAGCTCCTATCTTTACATCATAAACAGTTTGATCCCCATCTGGCATCAATTGAAATGGATGGCTCTCGTCTAGAGGAGGCCCCATGTTTTGATAAGCTTCTGGGTTTGACCTTTACTCCTGATCTGAAATTGAACATGTACATCAAGTCTGTTGTCAAGGTCGCTGGGAAGATGGTGGGATCCTTCTACCACTCCAGAAGATATCTCACTAATGATGCAATTCTCTATCTATATAAAAGCCAAGTACGTCCAAGGATGGAGTACTGCTGCCACATCTGGCCAGGAACTGCTAAAAACAGCCTATCCTGCCTTGACAGAGTACAAAATAGACTTCGTGGCTTAGTTGGGGATGCCCTTTCCCCTTCCCTGCAACTTCTCTCCCACAGAAGATACCTTGCAAGCCTATCTTTGTTTTATGGTTATTTCTATGGCAAGTGCTCGTCTGAGCTCCAATCTCTGGTCCCCCACTCGCCTATCTTTCATGGAAAGCACCAGTCTAGCTGAAATCACTGTCAATAATTTTCCCCACTCCTTATCTGTGCCTAAATCAAAACGTAAATTCCATAAACAAAGCTTCTTTCTTAGAACTGCACGCCTGTGGAACTCTCTGCCGCTTGCCTGTTTCCCTCCTGACTTCAACTTGAATGTCTTCCAAGTCCAACATAAACGAATTCCTAATGAACCGCTCCCTTAAGTAATGACACATTATCAAATCTCCAATACTAACGAATAATACAACACTACCTCATTGATTACTGTACACAAAATAACCCTTATCCTCGAGTGGCTTCTGGGCCTTGATAAGTGGTGACCTCCATGTAAAAAAAAAAAAAAATCGTTTGTAAACATGGATAAAAAAAAAATGCGGCTCAAATATACTAATATTAGGTTGATGCAAAAATGACGTTTTTTGACGTTCAACTCCATGTCAAAAAAAAATGACATTATTTTTGCACCAACTAAATATATATATATATATATATACACACACACACAACATAGTCACGACACCAGTTTTCATTAGATCACCAAAGTTAAACAATCGTGAGCCTGGCATTACATTGGGACAGAAATTTCCAGGTGGGGGCACGTTTAAAACCACTTGGAGTGACGCACCCTCAGTCTTTATTAACTATGAGAAGGAAAATACTAATGCATGTATATATATATATTATATAATATATATATATACACATATATATATATATATATATATATATATATATATTATAGAAAAATGCGAGCATGAAAAGTAATATGGTTAAACTTAAACATGGAAAAGTAAAGGACTAGTTGTTAAAACTGGAAAAGAAAAGGACAAGATATTCTAGTAAAAAATATAATAAATTTATAACTTAAAATATTGCAATATTAAGAATTGATTATATAATGTTATAAATTGAATTTTTTAAAAAAATCCTTATTGCTGCAATATTTGAGGTTATAAATTTCTATTTTTTACTAGTCCTTTTCTTTTCCAGTTTTAACAACTAGTCTTTTACTTTTCCATGTTTAAGCTGAACCATATTACTTTTCATACTCGTATTTTTCTATTGTAATCCATGATTTTTCCATGTTTCCAATAAATTCATTTGTTCTTTGTTTAATTTCAGTCTCATTTTTTTGCCCCATAAACACATATGTAATAACAATGTACGGCATTCGTCTGCTTTCAATAAAATACTCCCAATTATCTCCCTTTCAAGCTTTCATTCTGTCTGCTCCACGAGTTACTTCTCTTTTCATAACAGTAGTCACTGAAGCGACCATGTTGCTATGGAAACCAGTCATAAAAAGCGTTGCTCACAGCCTTACATATTTTTACAATTTTGAACACCAGAAAATTCATCATAACTTTTGTTTTACTGAATGAAAATTGAAAAAATATTTTTCACTATATAGCTGAGAATGTGATCTATAAACTGTAATAATTATTTGAAATTTGGTCAGAAAAATAAGTGAGCGGTGAGGCTATAAAGCAGTTCTAAATGACTTTGAATATATATATTTATACCAAATGTTCATAAAGTCTGTGTGCATTAACAACTAACTATTTGCATTTGCAATAAAAAGAACCAGTACAAATAACTGCCAAAATACACGGCAGATAGTAGACCTCAGTACATGGATGAATTATGCTGAGATAACGCTTTTCGTTAGATCACTTAAGATAAGCAACGATGAACTTAGTCATTACCAGATAAGCGACCCTTTGGAAATACTAGGTGCTGTTTGTATTGTGCCAGGACGTAGAAATTTCCTGGTTAGTATCTGGGGACAAATTTAAAATCACTGGGAGAGATGCAGCTTCAGTCTTTGTTAGACATTGTCTATATCAGTTGGGCCATTTATCACACTAAAAGTAAGATTAAACAGGCCATGAACAAGAGGAAAATGTAAAAACCTTCATTACAAGAGGTTATAAGTAGCGGAGGTCACATGATAAGGGTTTTATTTAAAGACAATTAAAAATACATTTAAAATTTTTTTTTTTTATTCAATTTTCACCCCAAACAAGCCACAGTGCCATTTTGAAGCACGGGCTACTATCGGGGACATAAGTTGCAGGGATATTATGAAGGGAAATGAGTAGTAAGATGTGTATTTACATTATACTTGAATTTCTCCATGTCAGTACAGTTGGGGAAGCAGAATCCTGGAAGGGTGTTCCAAAGTCTAGCAGTTCTGGGGAAGAAATTATTGAAGTAGAAGGCTTTCTTACATTTAGGGATCTCTACTTTGTAGGGGTGGGATTTAGCACCTTGTCGGGTTTGTCGGGGGTATTTACATTGAGGGGGTACAAGTGCTTGTAGTTCATCAGAGCATTCATCATTAAAGTATTTGTAGAACAGGCAGAGGGATGCAATATTTCGTCGATGCGATAAAGGCTGAAGCCTAGATGACAGTTCAGGACCTATCAGGTTGACGACTCTTTTGAACCCTGTCCAGGAGTGAGAGACACGCAGCAGATGCACCAGCCCAAATGTGACAACAGTACTCCATACATGGACGATGGTGGCCTTATAGAGGTACAGGATACTTTCAGGCGTAAGTAATTTTCTGGCATGGTAGAGAGAGCCCACCTTCTTTGCAACAGCCTTGACAATGCTTTCAATGTATCTGTTACAGTTCATGTTCCCTAAATAGAGGTACAGGATTCTTTCAGAAGATTTCATCTTGAATTGAACCAAAAGGATGATAAAACAAAGACTTCACTTCAATCTTCCAAAATTTATTAAAACGTCTATCGTCGACTGGAGAATTCATAAACTTGGCAAGAATTTGACACCTATACTTACACATGTTTCCAGTGAAGACAAGGTCATGCCGTCCTATATCTTCAAAAAGAAACCAAGACTCAATTCAAATCTCCACTGTCGTTAAGTGCTGGGTGAAGAGGGCGGTTAAGAGAAAGCCGTATGTGCAGCAACACAACTCGGCTCACACCTTTGGAAAAACCTAGAAGAGATGGTCTGAGAAGTCCTATGACTTCATCACTTCCCAAATTTGACCCTCCCTTCAGTTTGTTATGCGGGTGGTGGAATCATATCGCCTGAAACATCAAGGATAGGATGATTACCAGGATAAAACAAGTGCTCCTGTATTTCTTGAATTGTTCAGACAGTGACAAAGCAAGTTGGACGGTGTTTATTGCTGATTATTATTGGGATAATTGATGATTGGTGTTGCAAAATTTTTGACATCATGTGAGGGTATGCACCCATGAATTTGGGTTATTCTATTTATAAACATATGTGATAAAAACGGATCACTCAGCTTTATAAAATGACTGAATCTGGTTGAATTCTCCAGTGATATCTTCCTGTGTCAAAACGAGACAACCACTATGTTTCTACTGATCATGACTGGATTATTTGCCTGGTAAACATCTCTAACCGAATTCATGCTGCCATTTTTTTTTGCTTGGAACTACATTTTTGTTTCAAGAATGACTTTCTCTCAAGATCTGGATACATTAGTGAGACATATGTAAATATCTTATTGAATGAATGAATAAATAATTATATATAAATATATATATATATATATATATATATATATATATATATATATATTTCAGAATAATGTAATGCAATGCAATAAATCTACTGGTATGTAAATCCAGTGATTATCGGTCTTATAATAAAAAAATGATAAAAATTCTAGATTTGAAATTTTACCGTTTCACATCATAAAATTTAAATTACTATATATATATATATATATATAGCTTCAAGTAAAAGGGAAAAGAGAAAGATCAATTCCACAAAAGGAGACTTATCCGGATAATGCCAAGCTCAACAATAATTATTGTAGCTTATACAATATATTACATATATATATATATATATATATGCTTTTTATTTGTTCTACATTAGCATTAATATGTCGCTACACATTTATGACCATGTTTTGATCAGCCAGTTACAAGTAACTAGAGACCTTTTAAGGCAATATTGCTTATACAAACGTTTAGTCCATAATATATATATATATATATATATATATATATATAAATGACTGTATATGTGTGTGTGTGTGTGTGTTGAATAGTCTTGACAAAACTACTGTTAATTTTTGGCCTACAGACTTGAAAATTGATATATAGGAGATTAGGACCTGTGGAACAAATTTGATTTGGTTTAGAGCCGGTAAAAATAGCTGTTATGTAGTGAAAATTGAAAAATTGGAAATTGGTAGGCATAAGTCAACTTAAGTACTGCTCTACGCATGCACAAGTTTACATTCATACATCAAACTCTTGAATTTATAAGTTTTGATATCCATCTGTCCTATGGTCATATGGTAGCAAATAATGCGGAAGCGGTAAATGTTGTGGTTTTGATTCTAGCTGATGACACCCAATCATATTTTTTTACTTTTGAAATCACTACTATATATTGGGTACAATATAATAATTATTAGAGAATTAGCACTATAATAAATACAAAATCTGTATAAATTATAATATATTTAAGTAAACATATTTTGTGACCGAGAAAAGTGGTCTTCTAGTTTGTGTGTGTGTGTATATATATATATATATATATATATATATATATATATATATATATATATCAGGTTGACAAGTTCTTGCTGTTTTAAACTTTTAAATTTTTTTTTTTTTTTTTTTTTTTTTTTTTACACAGTGATCACCACTTATCAAGGCCCGGAAGCCACTCAGGGATAAGGGTTATTGCAAGTACATTACGTTAGTGTGGAGATTTGATGAACTGTTTACTTAAGGGGGTGGTTCATTAGGAATTTGTTAACATTGAACTTGAAGACATCCAAGTTGTAGTCAGGTGGGAAGCAGGCAGACGGAACAGAGTTCCACAGGCGTGCAGTTCTAAGAAAGAAGCTTTGTTCATGGAATCCGCGTTTTGATTTAGGCACAGATATAGAGTGGGGGAAATTTTTCAGTGGATTCAGCAAGACGGGTGTTTTTCGTGAAAGATTGGTGAGGGGGAACCAGAGATTGGAGTTCAGACGAGCACCTGCCATGGAAATAACGATAAAACAAGGATAGGTTCGCAACGTCTCTTCTGTGGGAGAGAGGTTGCAGGGTAGAGAAAAGGGCATCCCCCACTAAGCCACAAAGTCTATTTTGTACTCTGTCAAGGCAGGATAGGCTGTTTTTAGCAGCTCCTGCCCAGATATGGCAACAGTATTCCATCCTGAGCATATCTTGGCTCAAACAAAAATTGAAACAAGCACAATCAGAATCAACACACATTTGCCAAAGCAAGTGCATTTTTACGCCAGCAACGTAAAAATCTGGTGGCGATGAAGTCTTTTATAGTTTAGATTTTTGAAGCATGTAAGAAGTTGTGGAGATGCTTGAAAAAGTGGTAGTCGGTAGGCGAGAGATCTTGAGAGTATGGCAGATGAGGCAGAGTTTTGTAGCTGAATTTGTTCAACTTCTGCATGGGCGATTTAGAATTTTCTTCTCAACCTAATATATATATATTATAGGTTGACAAGAAGGTTCTTGCAGAATATTAAATTTTGATTTCAAATGATGTATTTTTAAATAAGTTTTTGTTATAATACCTTCACTTTAATTTTTGTTTCAGCTGAGATATGTTCATTTGAATTTAAAAGTTAAAAATGGCAAGAACTTTCTTGTCAACCTGATATATAAGTTTTGAATTTCCTGTGCTTAGAGTGACTTAAAGACATCTTCTGATTTACACTACGAAAAAAATAAAAATATTTCTAATATACTGCTAAGGTTATATACAATCTATCCCATAAGGTAAACTAATTTCCATATTGATTTGCAAAAAGATGTTTTATTAATTAACTAATTTTTGTTTTAAAAATCAATATTACTTTGATATTAATAAAGACTTATTTTTTTTGAATGCTGTTTAATTTTGTGAGGAAATACTTTTAAATTTTGTTTAAAGGTTATTTTTCACAAACTTGCTGCTGCCAGTCTAACTTGATTAATCAACAAGTTGAGATCATTTTTTTTTGTATTATTAGAGATCCATTTTAAAATTGCACATTAAAGTCTTACCCCTCCCCACTACTCATCTAACAAATTATCACGCAGACTAAGAAAAACAAAAAGGTCAGCTACTTTATTCTTTTGTTAAATTGTAAATTACAAATAAGGGTTCATGGCCCAGTCCAACATGCAGACACAGAAGTGCCAAGCAAACAAGTCAGTATCAACTCCTTTAATTAAACTTTTTACAATAACATTTTTGGTGGAAAAGGTCTTTTGTTGTTTTTGTTTTTTATCTATTTCAAACGTGGCATATATTGCCACTGAAAAGTAAGGAAACATTGTAATTAAAGGCCAGATTCATAGGAGGCATCCTAAGTCAAAAGTTGTGCATCAAGACGTTTATTCACATTACATTTAGACATTTGCATGTGGTACAGACGGAGAGGGGACAGAGAGCAAAAAGGAGATATAACGAACATGCACAAAAGTGCTAAAAAACTGTCAAATGCCAATGTCTAAGTCGGGCCTATGGTGGAAAGGAGTTCACTAAGAGGTATAAAAAACCGATACAAGAGTCATTCAAAAAGTAACTGCCAAGGTTGCTCTGGTAACGCGTTGTGTTGATTCATTGCATTTGAGATCATGTTGAATCGTTAGATGAGTTCGAGTTTGAATCGATGGAGTTGTTTGAGATTGAATCGTCAGAAGTGTTCGGGTTCAAATCAACGGTGTTGTTCAGAATTGTATCATGTTTTTTTTCTCTCTTTCCTCATGAAGCAACAGGAGATTCTAATGGCAAGCAATCTTTGGAAATAAGTGATTCAAGTAGGAAGTTTTTCAGCAACAGGAAACATCTACAGTGAAGGGGTGGGATTTTGGTGCAAGTCACATTTGTCAAGACTTTTTAAATTGAGGCCATACAAGTGCAGTAAATTTACTGGAGCATATTGCCTGGGAGTATTTGTAAACCAAGCACAGGGGTGCAATATTGTGGCGTGGGGGATTACGATTCTTAGTTTTTAATTTTTAGAGCAATGGTAGACATAGGTCTTGCTAGTATCCATCCATATATAGATTAGATTGCTCTAGTTAGGAGCCTCTACCTGTAGCGTACCAGGATGAAGCTTCACATACCTCCTCACAGTGCTTTAGTCCACAATACATTGTAATCTACATTGCACTGTAGAGAATCTACTGTTGATTTTATAACACTAACTGTAAATAATGGCTTTCCTTAAGGTTTAAAATGCAAAAATCAAGTATTATGGTTAAATTGTGCTCTGAAAAGCAACGGTCATTTTGATCACACCCCTGTCTTGTTGATTTTATATGGTAGGCCTTTCTGCTTGTGCAGTAATAAGACTTCTCAAATACACTTGTGATCTTAGGTTGTATAAAAGTGTTAACTTTGCTCCAAGTAGAACTTTCTTTTTTGATTAGATTATTTTGATTATCGATTTTTGATACTTTTCAGATATATTCCAATACAAAACCTATAAAGGAACACTCCCAGACACATCAAGGTCTATATATGTACATACACACAGGTCGATGCATTTACAAGTAAAAACATATCTGAATGAAAGATAAGATCAAAATACATAGATGCATTCAACTTGACAGATCGACCCTTGTAGAAGCAGATATTCTGTGGCTGTGTAGACAAATTGCAATTATAGAAAGGCCAACAATGACAACGCATCGTAATAGACCCAAACCCGACTCGCATTGCACAGAGAAATGAGGCGATCAGCACACATGTGGACACGCCTCATTAAAGTGACATCAGCTGCTGCCTGGAAGAGTAGTCTGCCTCTGTATAAGAAGGTTTTCTCTTCCTGAAAAGATGATAAGGATGACAAAGGAGGGGTGGGGGTCATGGTTAATGGAGATTTTTGTGGAAAAGAGTGCTAATAAAAAAAAAGAAAAGACCGAAAAAGTGAGAAGCGGAGTGAGGGACAGAGAAGAAGGAAACGACGAAAAGAATAGAGGGTTCCAAAAAAGAAAATGAGACGGAGAGGAAGTTCCAAAAAGAAAATGAGAGAGAGAGAGAGAGAGATAGAGAGAGAGTTCCAAAAAGAAAATGAGAGAGAGTTCCAAAAAGAAAATGAGAGAGAGAGAGTTAAAAAAGAAAATGAGAGAGAGAAAGAGTTCAAAAAAGAAAATGTGAGAGAGAGTTCAAAAAAGAAAATGAGAGAGAGAGAGAGTTCAAAAAAGAAAATGAGAGAGAGAGAGAGTTCAAAAAAGAAAATGAGAGAGAGAGAGTTCAAAAAGAAAATGAGAGAGAGAGTTCAAAAAAGAAAATGAGAGAGAGAGAGTTAAAAGAAAATGAGAGAGAGAGTTCAAAAAAGAAAATGAGAGAGAGAGAGTTAAAAAAGAAAATGAGAGAGAGTTCAAAAAAGAAAATGAGAGAGAGAGAGTTCAAAAAATAAAATGAGAGAGAGAGAGAGTTCAAAAAAGAAAACGAGAGAGAGAGAGAGTTCAAAAAAGAAAATGAGAGAGAGAGAGTTCAAAAAAGAAAATGAGAGAGAGAGAGATAGAGAGAGAGTTCAAAAAAGAAAATGAGAGAGAGAGAGTTCAAAAAAGAAAATGAGAGAGAGAGAGTTCAAAAAAGAAAATGAGAGAGAGAGAGTTCAAAAAAGAAAATGAGAGAGAAAGAGTTCAAAAAAGAAAATGAGAGAGAGAGAGTTCAAAAAAGAAAATGAGAGAGAGAGAGAGTTCAAAAAAGAAAATGAGAGAGAGAGAGAGTTCAAAAAAGAAAATGAGAGAGAGAGAGTTCAAAAAAGAAAATGAGAGAGAGAGAGAGTTCAAAAAAGAAAATGAGAGAGAGAGAGTTCAAAAAAGAAAATGAGAGAGAGAGAGTTCAAAAAAGAAAATGAGAGAGAGAGAGTTCAAAAAAGAAAATGAGAGAGAGAGTTCAAAAAAGAAAATGAGAGAGAGAGAGTTAAAAAAGAAAATGAGAGAGAGAGTTAAAAAAGAAAATGAGAGAGAGAGTTCAAAAAAGAAAATGAGAGAGAGAGAGTTCAAAAAATAAAATGAGAGAGAGAGAGAGTTTAAAAAAGAAAATGAGAGAGAGAGAGTTCAAAAAAGAAAATGAGAGAGAGAGAGTTCAAAAAAGAAAATGAGAGAGAGAGAGATAGAGAGAGAGTTCAAAAAAGAAAATGAGAGAGAGAGAGTTCAAAAAAGAAAATGAGAGAGAGAGAGTTCAAAAAAGAAAATGAGAGAGAGAGAGTTCAAAAAAGAAAATGAGAGAGAGAGAGTTCAAAAAAGAAAATGAGAGAGAGAGTTCAAAAAAGAAAATGAGAGAGAGAGAGTTCAAAAAAGAAAATGAGAGAGAGAGAGTTCAAAAAAGAAAATGAGAGAGAGAGAGTTCAAAAAAGAAAATGAGAGAGAGAGAGTTCAAAAAAGAAAATGAGAGAGAGAGAGATAGAGAGAGAGTTCAAAAAAGAAAATGAGAGAGAGAGAGTTCAAAAAAGAAAACGAGAGAGAGAGAGTTCAAAAAATAAAATGAGAGAGAGAGAGTTCAAAAAAGAAAATGAGAGAGAGAGAGAGAGTTCAAAAAAGAAAATGAGAGAGAGAGAGTTTAAAAAATAAAATGAGAGAGAGAGAGAGTTCAAAAAAGAAAATGAGAGAGAGAGAGTTCAAAAAAGAAAATGAGAGAGAGAGAGTTCAAAAAAGAAAATGAGAGAGAGAGAGATAGAGAGAGAGTTCAAAAAAGAAAATGAGAGAGAGAGAGTTCAAAAAAGAAAATGAGAGAGAGAGAGTTCAAAAAAGAAAATGAGAGAGAAAGAGTTCAAAAAAGAAAATGAGAGAGAGAGAGTTCAAAAAAGAAAATGAGAGAGAGAGAGAGTTCAAAAAAGAAAATGAGAGAGAGAGAGTTCAAAAAAGAAAATGAGAGAGAGAGAGAGTTCAAAAAAGAAAATGAGAGAGAGAGAGTTCAAAAAAGAAAATGAGAGAGAGAGAGTTCAAAAAAGAAAATGAGAGAGAGAGTTCAAAAAAGAAAATGAGAGAGAGAGAGTTAAAAAAGAAAATGAGAGAGTTCAAAAAAGAAAATGTGAGAGAGAGAGTTCAAAAAATAAAATGAGAGAGAGAGAGAGTTCAAAAAATAAAATGAGAGAGAGAGAGTTCAAAAAAGAAAATGAGAGAGAGAGAGTTCAAAAAAGAAAATGAGAGAGAGAGAGATAGAGAGAGAGTTCAAAAAAGAAAATGAGAGAGAGAGAGTTCAAAAAAGAAAATGAGAGAGAGAGAGTTCAAAAAAGAAAATGAGAGAGAGAGAGTTCAAAAAAGAAAATGAGAGAGAGAGAGTTCAAAAAAGAAAATGAGAGAGAGAGAGTTCAAAAAAGAAAATGAGAGAGAGAGAGTTCAAAAAAGAAAATGAGAGAGAGAGAGAGTTCAAAAAAGAAAATGAGAGAGAGAGAGTTCAAAAAAGAAAATGAGAGAGAGAGAGAGTTCAAAAAAGAAAATGAGAGAGAGAGAGTTCAAAAAAGAAAATGAGAGAGAGAGAGTTCAAAAAAGAAAATGAGAGAGAGAGAGAGTTCAAAAAAGAAAATGAGAGAGAGTTCAAAAAAGAAAATGAGAGAGAGAGAGTTCAAAAAAGAAAATGACAGAGAGAGAGTTCAAAAAAGAAAATGAGAGAGAGAGAGTTCAAAAAAGAAAATGAGAGAGAGAGAGTTCAAAAAAGAAAATGAGAGAGAGAGAGTTCAAAAAAGAAAATGAGAGAGAGAGTTCAAAAAAGAAAATGAGAGAGAGAGTTCAAAAAAGAAAATGAGAGAGAGAGAGAGTTCAAAAAAGAAAATGAGAGAGAGAGAGAGTTCAAAAAAGAAAATGAGAGAGAGAGAGAGTTCAAAAAAGAAAATGAGAGAGAGAGAGAGTTCAAAAAAGAAAATGAGAGAGAGAGAGTTCAAAAAAGAAAATGAGAGAGAGAGAGAGTTCAAAAAAGAAAATGAGAGAGAGAGAGAGTTCAAAAAAGAAAATGAGAGAGAGAGAGTTCAAAAAAGAAAATGAGAGAGAGAGAGAGTTCAAAAAAGAAAATGAGAGAGAGAGAGTTCAAAAAAGAAAATGAGAGAGAGAGAGTTCAAAAAAGAAAATGAGAGAGAGAGAGAGTTCAAAAAAGAAAATGAGAGAGAGTTCAAAAAAGAAAATGAGAGAGAGAGAGTTCAAAAAAGAAAATGACAGAGAGAGAGTTCAAAAAATAAAATGAGAGAGAGAGAGTTCAAAAAAGAAAATGAGAGAGAGAGAGTTCAAAAAAGAAAATGAGAGAGAGAGAGTTCAAAAAAGAAAATGAGAGAGAGAGAGTTCAAAAAAGAAAATGAGAGAGAGAGTTCAAAAAAGAAAATGAGAGAGAGAGTTCAAAAAAGAAAATGAGAGAGAGAGAGAGTTCAAAAAAGAAAATGAGAGAGAGAGAGAGTTCAAAAAAGAAAATGAGAGAGAGAGAGTTCAAAAAAGAAAATGAGAGAGAGAGAGTTCAAAAAATAAAATGAGAGAGAGAGAGAGAGAGTTCAAAAAAGAAAATGAGAGAGAGAGAGAGTTCAAAAAAGAAAATGAGAGAGAGAGAGTTCAAAAAAGAAAATGAGAGAGAGAGAGTTCAAAAAAGAAAATGAGAGAGAGAGAGTTCAAAAAAGAAAATGAGAGAGAGAGAGTTCAAAAAAGAAAATGAGAGAGAGAGAGAGTTCAAAAAAGAAAATGAGAGAGAGAGAGATAGAGAGAGAGTTCAAAAAAGAAAATGAGAGAGAGAGTTCAAAAAAGAAAACGAGAGAGAGAGAGTTCAAAAAATAAAATGAGAGAGAGAGAGTTCAAAAAAGAAAATGAGAGAGAGAGAGTTCAAAAAAGAAAATGAGAGAGAGAGAGTTCAAAAAATAAAATGAGAGAGAGAGAGAGTTCAAAAAAGAAAATGAGAGAGAGAGAGTTCAAAAAATAAAATGAGAGAGAGAGAGTTCAAAAAAGAAAATGAGAGAGAGAGAGAGTTCAAAAAAGAAAATGAGAGAGAGAGAGAGTTCAAAAAAGAAAATGAGAGAGAGAGAGATAGAGAGTTCAAAAAAGAAAATGAGAGAGAGAGAGTTCAAAAAAGAAAATGAGAGAGAGAGAGTTCAAAAAAGAAAATGAGAGAGAGAGAGTTCAAAAAAGAAAATGAGAGAGAGAGAGTTCAAAAAAGAAAATGAGAGAGAGAGAGTTCAAAAAAGAAAATGAGAGAGAGAGAGTTCAAAAAAGAAAATGAGAGAGAGAGAGTTCAAAAAAGAAAATGAGAGAGAGAGTTCAAAAAAGAAAATGAGAGAGAGAGAGAGTTCAAAAAATAAAATGAGAGAGAGAGAGTTAAAAAAAGAAAATGAGAGAGAGAGAGTTCAAAAAGAAAATGAGAGAGAGAGAGTTCAAAAAAGAAAATGAGAGAGAGAGTTCAAAAAAGAAAATGAGAGAGAGAGAGTTAAAAAAGAAAATGAGAGAGAGAGAGAGTTCAAAAAAGAAAGTAAAAAAGAAAGGGACAAATGAGAGAGAGGGAAAGAAGAGAGTGTTTGTCATGTAAGGAAAGGAAAGAGAGTACCAAAGTGTGAGAAAAACATAGAGTAGGGGTGGAGGCAGGAAAAAGAAGAGCTCAGATGATAAGGGGGGGGGGACGAGTCAAAAGTTGAAGAGAAAGAAACAGGGAAAATAGTTTCCAGAGAGACCAGACAACGGAAATGGCAGCACCTGCTGCCACACGGCCTTAAAGCCATTGCTGTGGCAATCATGGTGATGATCGTGCCTACATCTCCCGTCAATTATCGAATACTTATTCTTCATCATTTTTATTTTGACCATTTTTTTCCTGCTTCTCTATCAACATCCTCATCTCTGCGTTTCTCGTGATTCTTTCTTCCTCCTCTATCGGAATACAAGAGATTTGCAGAATGGTTTTGTTCCTTTCTAAATTAACTTCATTCTTCTTGTATTTGCATCTATGTACAAACACACAGAAACCCATCATCCTTCGTCTCCGCTCCCTTCAAAGCAGCAAAAAGATTCAAAGTTTGTTTTCTGAAGACGGATGCGAGATAATATACCACCTTCGCTTTGGCCTGAAATTAATGCCACCATGTATTTCTTCCGAACTTGGGGAATGAGAAACCACTTGCTATCGTCTTTCGAAGCACCGGCTTTTTGGAAATTGGTCAGTTTGCGAAATGAAAACTCATTGAGAAGGACAACCTATAGAAAGCAAATTGTCTTGGGAGAAAGATGGTAGTATATAACTTATGTGGAGGTAGATGAAAGCACTGGTAAACATAAAAATGGCTACAACTTTTTACGAATACATGTTATGGATTAATGATGTCTGTGGTGTATATATGTCTAGAAACACTACTGCGTGATATTATTGTGCTTAACAACAAATAGCAGAGAGAGAGAGAGAGAGAGAGAGAAAGCTGGGGAGGTAGTATAGATTGAAATAGAATCCGGGAAGAAGGAGTATTATGTTCAGATAATGTATACAACCAAAAATAACATCTATTATACTCCTCAATATATCTTTTTGAAGAAGGAGTAATATTTTAACTGTTCTGTCATTATTTCTCCATTCCCCATAAAGGGTGAGGCAGTTGTTCTCCCAGGATTTACCTCACCTTTGGGGGACAGTATGTACTATCACAATTTCAACTACTTTTCATTTAACTGGTGTCACTTCAATCCCGTTCCAAATATCATTCTGAAGCCCTATAACAAAGATCAAAGCATAGTATCTGTTCACATTAGATATTTTTTCATGAAGAAAAAATGTAGGTGAGGGGAGGTGATATATATATATATATATAGTGTTGTATCTGTTTCTCCTCCAAAGAGAATTGTTCTATTTTTATAATTATAGTAGATCATCCCTGACCCATTAGGTCAGTATTTATCATGAAATAATTTCTTAAGAACAATTTGCTTTTTGTAAATCACTTCCTTCTTTTTAACTATTTTTCCTTTCCTTTATCTATTACTAATCGAAAACCTCGTATATGTCTACCTGAAACCAAAATTATTCTATTACTAATATTAATGTACCATTAGACTTCTATCATAAATATATTCTCACATATATATATATATATATATATATATATATATATATATATATATATATATATATACATACACATATATATACTAGCTAGATGGCCGGCATTGCCGAGTCATACATTATGCTTATACATGATATTTTAATTGATGCAGACTGTGAATGTATTATTATAGAATCAATCCTGGAGGCGGGAGGGAGGGGGGGGTATGACACCAATAATTTCGAGGATCGTTTTTATAACCACAAGTTATAATAACCAACCAATGAAAAGCTTCCAAAGTTACTATAAAACTTGTCAAATGTTGGATTCAATCAGTTCGCCATCATCTCTGTCACGAACCTGCATTTGATTCTTTGCCATCTTTGTTCAATATAATGTCTCAGCACTTAGCATATTATTATAGAATCAATCCTCTATTGATTATTATATATTATGAGAAATAATTTGCCTGGTTGACTCAATTCAGAATAAAAAAAATAATAATGATAATGTGTTTTTTACAATAGCACGTCTTCTCTTATAGATAAAAAAGAAGAATTTTTACGGGGGAATATTTTACATTACACCGACCAAGAGGAATAATAAAATTTGGTATAAGAGAAGAAAAACTATTTTTAAGATCGGATAAATTTTTGTACAAAACATATCTAAGAACACTGCCAGAAATATAAATTAGCTTTGCGTTAAATTTGTAAAGATAGGCTCAGTTGTTTCGGAACCTATGAGGAAGGAACTCACTCACACAAAGTGACCTTTCTATAATAGTAGAGATATACATACTAGCAGGAAAACCTGACAATGTCCGGGATTGAATGAGGATCAACAAATGTTCTACTCTCCCATAATTTTATTGTTATTGAAATTGGTGAAATCACCCATTTTTTAATCAAATCGATTGATTGCTCGGGTCAGAGATCCCTCCTCCCTCCGTAGTGTGCCGAGACGAAGCCTCACATGACTTCCCACTCTGCCTACAATACATTGTAGTCTACATTGCACAGTAGAGAATCTGCTGTTGATTTTATAAAAAAATTATCTGTAAATAATGGCTTCGCTTAAAATTCTAAATGCAAAAGTCAAGTATCGTGGTTCAATTGTGTTCTAAAAATTAACACTCATTTCAGACATTGTCCGGTCTTATAAAAGAATCTACAGCTGATTTTATAGGCTGAACCTTTCTGCTTGTGCAGTGTTAACACTTCTCAAATGCTATTGTTACATTGTATAAAACCTTTGGTCGAAATCGAACTTCCTTCTTTAATCAGATTCGTTTTAATTATCAATACTTATCAGATGCATTCCAATACAAAACCTACATAAGAACACTCCCAAACACCTCAACTACCTTCATGTGAAATTTCAAAAAAATCGACCCAGCTGTTTTTGAGTTTATAGAAAAAAAACTTGCACAAAGTTTCTCTTATATAACAGTAGGTATATATATATATATATATATATATATATATATATATATATATAGCTTCAAGTATTTTTAACTTCTTGGCATATAAAGCTATATACATAAAAATGAAAAACCTGCCTTTAATCAAATCACATTTCAATCCAGTGAAAACGCCCTCAAATGCTTGTCGTAATCGCCCAGCCTTTATCTGACCCAGCATTGACCACAGTATTGGGCACTCCTCTTTCCCACATTCCTTACAGCTACTATAAAAAAAAAAAAAAATCCAGCCCTCCTCACAATATTCACACAGCCTTCCTGATGATGTTTTCTTGGAAAGAGTAAAAGCACCATTGCGCTCACCTTAAAACTACACATGGAACTTGTATTAATTCTTTCGATCTACACTAAAAAAAGATCACAAGAATTGAAAAATTAAAAAAGGTCTTATCAACTGTTCGTTTGAATAAAAGAATACTGCTTAAAAACACACTATATATATATATGTGTGTGTTTTAAGCAGCATTCTTTTAGTTAAACACACAGTTCATATATATATATATATATATATATATATATATTAGTAAACAAAGTTTAGTGTCTGTTAACGTGAAGTCGCAATAATGCAATCAATTTGATTAATGTCCTTTTAATGTTCAATCCAGTTTTCTATACTATGAAGCCATCCGTTTCAAGCATTGGTTTCCACCGGCATTTAACAGGTGGGAATCAGTGCTTGAAAGAGGCGGCTTCAAGATTAAGATAGGACAAAGACAAAGCAGATGAAATCAGACGCTAGATGACATCTATTCCCCAAAGCAAACACCTACGCAGCATTTATAAGTTGGAACTCGCTTGAATCACATCAAATGCAGGACATGCACTAAAGTGTTACAATTACCAATCATCACAATATTATCTTATTATCCACCTGACACTCATTAACCCTTATCCTTGAGTAGCTTTTGGGTCTTGATAAACAGTATTTAAAAAGAAGTAACGTTACAAGAGATGCACCAACCTGCTGGTGTGCATATAGCATATGCATGTAATTTCATTTGCAGCATCTGTTTTACATGTAAATGATGACTTCCTGTATACTCCACCTCTGAGCTACCAAGCCCCCCCCCCATTATCATTCCTTTTTTTTTTTTTTTTTTAAATTTCTATAATTTTCAAAATTAAAATAATTATGCTGTTTATGATTGTCCGACATAAACACAGATGCCAGGATTTTGTCAAAAAAAAATTTAAATACAAAAGCCATATCATCATTGTGAGGCATATTATTTGGATTATTCAAACTATGTTTTTCATCTTATGTGTTTTCCGTACAACGTTTCGTTCGATGTAACCTCCGACCTTCATCAGGTGTAGCTTGTTAAACTTGGGAATCTTTCTGTCAGTCTCAAAAAAATTCCTGACTCAGGACAGTGAAGCAGGATGCTGGACTGATACTGGGGTTTCACCTTTACAGGGTTTGTCACTGGAATCACAAATGGCTCAAACTCATAAAAGAAGCAAGCCTTGATCTCTGAAAAAAATTTCACTTAATTTGATTGAGTATTTTTTATTACAGTGAAAAAACATGTCTTTATGAAAGCACATTGAAGGTAGACATCATCACGGGGAGATAACTCAATGTAAAGTGCCGACACTCCCTCCCCAGCTTTTCTTCCTAAAAATCGAACCTTTTGCTCGGTATCATAACAAATTGTTTTTTCGCTGTAAAAAAAAAAAAAAAAAAAATACTTGATGAAATTAAGTGAAATTTTTTTTCAAAGAACTTCATTCCATAACGGATATGTACAATATAACCTTTTTTTCGATATTATCATTTTTTAACGTCTTGATTAAACTGTACAAGTACCCAGGGTTTTGCTTTTAACTGAATCCCATGATAGAAAAAAAATGACAAATAGAATACATGGAAGCATGTAAAAAAAAAACAAAAAAACACATTAAACGGAATACGATTTTTTAACAAGATTTTTAAATGTTATCTTTTCTTCTGTTTAATTGTAGATAAAATTATAATGTACTGCAACAGGGATTGAACTCTCAGCCTTTTACATCAGAGACGTTTAATACATTCTTTTCCACCTTTCCTTATCTCAGTTGCTCTTTATAGTCACCTGCTACATCTCCAGTAGTGATCCAATGAAAAGACACACACACTTATCACTATTAAAATCTTTAATATTTCATAATGTCGCAATTGTTACTTATTTGAATGTATGCTGCAATCACAGCGACTTCCTTAACAAATTTCCTTTCTTACATTCAGCATTTGAACTTTTTCTTTGTGTCAATCGGCTTGCTTTGAACTATGAACATGATCCACCGAAAGCGATTCACGCGCGCATTCTCATCTTTTCGCTGATAGTTCAACTTTTGTTGTTGTTTACTTCCACGCTCTTCTTTAAAGCCATGTCACAGCAAAAGCACCTGTCTTATTGCCGGCCACACTTTCGGTGCTGCTGGTATCATTAAAAGCAAATCAACATGAAGAAGAAAAATAAGCCGACACAAATGATGGACGTGAAAGGCATGGAAAAATGTGTCCTCTCTCAATCTCCACTTAGACATTCCACAGAAATCTTTAACAGAAGAAACCAGTCTTAATTTATCGACAGCTCCTACCCTGCCTCTTTCTGCTTCCCCAGCCGAACCAGGAAAAAAGCCCCCCCCCCCCCGCCAAAAAAATATATTTTCTGTCTCTATATATATCTCATCTCAACAGATTTTGTCAATCTGCGAGTAACAAGGTTTTAAACACAAAAAATATATCATAGAATTTATCTCATTTCGAAATATGAAGTGCATTCAATAAGTTTCCAGACTTTTTTTTGCACACACATTTAAAATTGTCGTAAACTCTTGAAAACTCAGTATGTTACTGCTACACATCTTATGACATGACTGACCAATTTTTATGATTTCAGATTCAAAGGAACAGCTACAGCGGGAATTGGAATACACCCTACTAAAGCTTGATTGTCACAGCTGGTGAATTTAAAAAAATGCAATCTGGATATGAGGATATTTTAGAAGAATGATATGCAATAAAATTCTGTTTGAAACTTGGAAAACATGCCACAGAAATTTGGAAAAAATGCCACAGAAACATAAAATGCTCCAGAATGCTTTTGAGCCATCTTGCATGAATTGACCATCAGTTTTTGAGTGGCATCGAGGAAGACGGGGAGTGAGAGATGATGAGCTGTGGGAGGTGTAAGGAAGTCAGAACACCAGGGTTGATTGGAGCAATAAAGAATTTCATGGCTAAGGAGCGTTGTGTGTCTATAGAGACAATAAGTGCACAGTTTGACGTCAGCGTGCAAACTGTCCATCCATCCATCCATCTATAGCCTTTGGAGCGTTGGAGGAGCATAGGCCATCTACAACTTTGTAGATGCTTTTGTAGCGAGAAGTTCATTTTTTTTTACCGGGTGAGGGTGCTGGCCCTACGCCCAACCTTTCCAGAAGGTACATACAGCACCTAGCCTTCCCAAATGGTCACCTATCTGTTATTGACCAGGCTAACTTTGGTGATCTGGTGAGAACCGGTGTGTCAACATGATTGTGCTGTACATGTGCAAACTATATGCACAATTATTCATGAGGAACTGAAGATGCGGAAGATTTGTGTGAAGTTTGTCGCAAGGGTGCTCCATTCTTGTTACAGACTATTTGACCAAGATGGGCATCAAGACCCTCCCTAGAGTCCCTATGACATTTGATTCTTAACTACCAGGAAAACCTTAGAGTCTGTCGTTATGAGACAACTGAGAAGATGAAAGAGACTGTGATGAGTCATCATTTACACGTTCACACAGGAGGACTTTCCATGAGGCTTTCCAAATGTTGGAATGGGACAACAAGTGCAGTCAGAGATCACTTAAAAGTTGCCATACGAAAAAAGTCTGGAAACTTATTTAAGAAATCTTAATTACATTTAGAAATAGAGAATACTCCAATAGAAAATAAACTGCCAACAAATAAAGTGGATGTTGTGACCAGAAATCAAAATCGAAACCTTGAGATGTCCAATCTGATATTCTACCAACTGAGATCTTTGGAGTTCCTTATAAAGAAAGCTTGAAACATGATAATCAGTCGCACAATGAAGATCAGTTTTATCTACATTATTTCTCAATTGCTTCCCAAAGATTTTTCATTGAAATACAAGTTTCACAATCGTGTTATTACCAACCCTCAGCACATGATCAAACCATCTCATAGGTCATACTTTCATCTTGACCTTGATCAATTACATAGGTACAGTATATATATATATATATATATATATATATATATATATATATATATATATACATATATATATATATATATATATATATATATTGTACGGCATAATCACGTTGACACACCGGTTCTCACCAGATCACCAAAGTTAAGCAACATTGAGCCTGGCTAATACCAGATGGGTGACCATTTTGGAATTCTAGGCACTGTATATGCTCTCCGCTTATCTCGGCATTGTTTTCAGTCGTCCTGTACCTCAACTTGCCACTGGCATGCAACAATGTCGACTCAGGAGAGGTGTGGTTGGAGATTGCGCAACTCTTGCCACAAGATTTCACCCCCAGGCACCTTTACAGTGAGTATCAATTGTCAAGACTGAAGGAGGCCTCAATATTATTATTATTATATATATATACACACACACACACACACACACACACACACACACACACACACACACACACACAGTGACCCCAAAAAACGGGCCCCAACTCTAATTAGGCGCCATTTCTTAGTGTTTTGCCCGAATGAAATGAAACTTTGGTCATAACTAGTTTATTATATTCAAAACATCACATCAAAACACTAGGGTCTTTGGCCTTTTTTTCTCCGTTCTGCAGCATATGTTCTAGATGGCCTCCATTTAGCTTTTGTTTTTTGGGGTCACCCTGTATATATGTATAAAAACACACATACACACACTAATAAATGACAAATATATAATTGGCATGTATCATATACTTATGATATATGCCAACTATGTTTAAAAATTTCAAGAGATTTGCTGGATAATTCCATTAGAGATTATTTACATGACATTATTTGCAATAGGTTGACCTCAGGTTATGATAAACTGACCCCAGGTCATCATCATTAAAAAAAAAAACAAAATGAAACAGCATTCACCCAATGTGGGTTGAAACAGCTTCCCTCAAAGGAGGAAGTTTCATAGAAGTATGAAATCCAAATAATTTATCAAAATATCAACTGTATAATTCTTGACATGTTATACACATCAAAAGTTCTTTCCTTTTTCCGCATATATGAACGGGTTGTGCATACAGAGCCTGGTCATGCTTATTTCCTCCTTTTTTTATCTCTCTACTAACTCTACTGGTTTATGGGAAAGCCAATTTTGTATGGAAAAGAAAAATCCAAAAAAAAAATCAGACTGTCTTTCCTACAGGAGGTGCAGTACAACATAATCATGTTGAAACACTGGTTCTTGTTTAATAAATGAAGTTAAGCAACGTTGAGCCTGGTTAGTAACAGATGGGTGACCAGTAGGAAATACCAGGTGCTGTATGTAAGAGGACGTCGACACCTTGCTGCAAGAGTTGTAAAAGCCTAATGCTGTCATTTGCCATGACTGCGATATTTCAGCAGAGGTTTGAAGAAATATTTTAAGTCATCAATCTGAAAGAGTTTAGAGGAATTCGTTTGTTAGCTTTATAGTAATGGGTCATCACTTATCAAGGCCAAAAGCTATTCAAGGATAAAGGTTAACAAGATAGATGGAGTGTTGAATGATGAAGAATATTGTGAGAGAATTGAGAAGGATGGGGGGGGTAAAATTGATGGAATAATGTGCTTTTTATCAGTGAAATAAATCACATTATTGGATTGTATTTAAAGATTTGATCTTTGGGTTTGCATTTGGTCAGATGTCTGATTGGTTGGTTATGGTCATGTGATATGGAGGAAGGATTTCAAGAAAAATAACAATTCTTGTAAAAACATTGAAAAAAAAAAAAAAAAAAAAAAAAAAGATAATCTCATATTGTGCTAGATAAGAGCATTCAAACATCTCATTTAATGCCTGACAATAACCGAAAGCAAATCGTGGTTAAGGAAAATGGATGCAGAGCTAATAAAATATACTTTACGAAAAAATGGTTGTCATCGTCGTCTTCTTAATGTAGGAACATGTTTAAGCTAACCACCAATGAGAAGTAAGAGAACCACGTCAATTTACGGCATGTCAGCTATCTATGTGTCATTTAATGCTGAATAAAATTGTAAAAGGGATCTTATAGGTAGGATAATCTATGCTCCTATGAATTCGTTTTTCTTTTGTGTGTATTGATATTCATATTAAAAACCCTCTTTTCTATTTATTTAAAAAGAAAATACAATTTTCTTATATATGGATTGTGGAAATGCATTCACTAGCAAAAGATCTAGCTAATTTGCATATTCTTTTAAACATTCATTTTAATTAATTCCCTATTAGTTGCTTCGGTTTTCTGATGGGATAATCATATTTAGTTAACAATTACGTGTAATTATATTCATGCAGATATCCTACATGATTTATACTTGCATAATATTTGCGGAAAAAGTTTATGGTAAATACAAGATTGTTTCCATATATATTTATTTTTACGGATATATTTTTGTTTAACAAATTTTGCCTACCAAACTCCTCCTAGAGTTTTTGGTTTACAGACATGAAACTTCATATATAAGGTATTTGAATCCATGCGAAACTTTATATTTGGGTTTTAGTCCGGGAAAATCGGCGCAAAAGTGTGAAAATTAAAAAAAAGGAAATTAGCCAGGTGAAGGCATTACGAATTCATAACGTAGTAGCTATTGGTTCAGGTTTTAATTTTTAGCCTATCAGTAAACATGTTTTCATAGCTCAGTCATTGACGGCAGAGGCAAAATAAATTGTGAGCTGAACGTTTTGGTTTCGATTCTCAGTGGTGGCGCACGAGTTTGTTTTTTTGTAATACTGTTTAAACCATTACTATATATTGCATCTAATTTATCTATTTATCTGTCTATATATCTAGAAAAGTGTAAATGTCTGTCTGTCTTTTCTCTATGGTAGTTAAGGAAGACTATTATACAGAAAGATATTACTTTACATATTCACACCTTTTAATATATACATATAACCTTACGAACAGTACATAGGGCCGGAGCAAAGCCGGGCGGAACTGCTAGTTATTGTATATTCCTAAAAACATCACACCTAAAAACAAAAAAAACAAAAAAACATCACACCTTAAGAAAAAAAAACATCACACCTAGAAAGAAATTCCACAATAATAGTATGAACATTACTCCTAGAATACATTACTCTTTGGCACAGATCATCTTTGTTCTCAATACGACTGGCCATCAGCCATCACCTAGTATCTATTTGGGAGAAAAATAAAAAGTAAGGTTTTAATTTTTCAAAGAATCAGATTAAATAATACAGTTTGGTATGATATGGCTAGTTGAAGCAAGGGCCTGTATAGAGTGTTGCAAGTGACCAGTTATGCAACTTGACTACAGATGATATGCCAGCAGGAACCCACCTTCAGGCATCATAGGCTGCCACCGATGGCCTATAGGTGATCCCATTTTCAGGATTAGTGCTTTTTTGTTCTGCATGAAGTTGCAGTCAACAGAACAGCCTGAACCATGGAAAATATGAGCAACATTCTTACGTCTTTATTAACTGGCAATTTATAAATTATTAAAAAAAAAAAAATTTTGGAGAAAAGAGTATATATCAGGTTGGCAATTACAAGAATTCTATAAAATAACAGAAAAAATATATCAGTCAAAAAACTGGCCAAGTATTAACAATACAGAGATAAAAATAGTGAAAATCTTATGGTTTAATCATTTGCAATTAAATAGATTTTGGCAGGGAAAGCAAAAGAAATGGAAGTGCGGCTATGTTTACTTGTGCACCCTCCCCCCATCATTTATATCAAAACCTGGAAAGGATGGGGGTGCAGAACACAAGCAAATGTTATAACACACTATGTTTATTTTCAGGTTCTGTTGGTGTTGATAAAGTTGGTGCTGTCACCACCTTGTACATCATGACCTAAAAATGCTCTTCTATCGCTTCATCCCCCCAACCCCCGCAATCAGACCAAGCATCCCCCTTGAAAAAGATGACAACTCTTTAACAGTCATCCATATTTGTTCCTCTTCAGCTGAGTGACCCCAACCCCTACCCGCTCTGCATCCTCATCAGATTCGTTTTAGAGCCCAGTGGCAGCGCGTTGAACCATGGGAAAATATTCTGATTTGGATTCAAGCAGGAACAACATCATGTCAACAGCCGACGTTGGTTTGCTTTTCAAGATATTATCCCTCGCGTTATCGTTATTTTTATGCCAAATGCACTGTGAAGTGGGTGCAGTTGATATTTGCGTGGTTTTCCTCCTCACAGGAGTTTTGACATCCTTTTAACGAGTTTCATTTTAAGAGGGAAAAAAAGAAGGGGACATGAATAAACAGGTGGAGAGTATTTTATATATGAAAGAATAAACTTTTTTTGTTTTTGCAGAACTTTTGAGATGTAGATTGATAATTGCTATTATTGATTGAACTTTTGAGATGTAGATTGATAATTGCTATTATTGATTGAACTTTTGAGATGTAGATTGATAATTGCTATTATTGATTGAACTTTTGAGATGTAGATTGATAATTGCTATTATTGATTGAACTTTTGAGATGTAGATTGATAATTGCTATTATTGATTGAACTTTTGAGATGTAGATTGATAATTGCTATTATTGATTGAACTTTTGAGATGTAGATTGATAATTGCTATTATTGATTGAACTTTTGAGATGTAGATTGATAATTGCTATTATTGCAATCATTTGGATTACTATTCTCACTTTAGTTATTTGCACATTTCATCTCCGCAAGATCTTCACATGCATTTTTTCTTTTATTGGAGACTGTCTAGTTGAACTTTGTAACTTGTGTGACATTTCAAACTAAACTATGTATTTAATGCATGGGGGTAGATCATTCTTATTCCATCAGCCAGTTAAAATCGATTTTTAATCAACATTTGTAACAATTAGACTAATATAATATAACACGATATAATTATATCCCACAGGATTAGTGAATCTCTTGACAAAGGCTTCCTTTCTAGGGCAATTGCTCTTGACATATCAAAGGCCTTCGACAAGGTATGGCATAAGGGTCTACTTCACAAGATTTCCAGCTACGGTATAACTGGAAATGTTTTCTCAATCATTAAATCATTTCTCTCCGATATGCTCATAAGAGTAGTGGTAGATGGACAAAAATCGGAGGCCTGTAATATAAATGCTGGAGTCCCTCAGGGGTCAATCCTGGGACCAACTCTCTTCCTGATCTACATCAATGACCTCCCTAAACACATACTTAAATCATTCCTTGAAATCTATGCTGATGACACGACCATCTACGGCAACACATCAAAGGCTGTAAATGACAAAGTTCTCTCTGATTCTCTCTCCTCTGATCTCGAGCGCGTGGTTCAGTAGGGGAAGATGTGGCTGGTTACCTTTAATGCATCCAAAACCAAACTCCTATTCTTACATCATCAACGCTCTGATCCCCAGCTGGCATCAATTGTAATGGATAGCTCTCGTCTGGGTGAGACCCCGTGTTTTGGCAAGCTTCTGGGTTTGACCTTTATTCCTGATCTGAAATGGAACACGTACATCAAGTCTGTTGCCAAGGTCGCTGGAAAGATGGTGGGATCCTCCTACCGCTCCAGAAGATATCTCACTACTGATGCAATTCTCTATCTATATAAAAGCCAAGTACGTCCAAGGATGGAATACTGTTGCCATATCTGGGCAGGAGCTGCTAAAAACAGCCTATCCTGCCTTGACAGAGTACAAAATAGACTTTGTGGCTTAGTGGGGGATGCCCTTTTCTCTACCCTGCAACCTCTCTCCCACAGAAGAGACATTGCGAGGCTATCCTTGTTTTATCATTATTTCCATGGCAGGTGCTCGTCTGAACTCCAATCTCTGGTCCCCCCTCGCCAATCTTTCACGAAAAACACCCGTCTAGCTGAATCCACTGTGAAAAATTTCCCCCACTCTATATCTGTTCCTAAATCAAAACGCGGATTCCATGAACAAAGCTTCTTTCTTAGAACTGCACGCCTGTGGAACTCTGTTCCATCTGCCTGCTTCTCTCCAGACTACAACTTGGATGTCTTCAAGTCCAATGTTAACAAATTCCTAATGAACCGCCCCCTTAAGTAAACACTTCATCAAATCTCCACACTAACGTAATGTACTCGCAATAACCCTTATCCCTGAGTGGCTTCCGGGCCTTGATAAGTGGTGATCACTGTGTAAAAAACAAAAAAAAAAAAAAATATGGAGAATTATAAAATGAAGTTTGGGTGTTAAACCTAATTGTACGTAGATATAAAGTATTATTAAGTAGCAGGTATACTCAGTGTTGTCTGGTGATAGAAATAAAAAAAAATATTTAGAAAAATTCATGTTGCATTTAAGCACACCTCCTCTAATCAGAATATTAAGCACTTTTTCATTACTATATACCATTTCTTACTCCAATGCCCAGTAGATTTTTATATATCGATGTTGGTTTTCCCAGGTAAGGCAATCTTTAAAGATATCTACTCTATCCAGAATATTGAGCATTTTTAGTTACTACCTGCTCTATCAAGAATATTGGATATTTTGAATTATGATTTTCATACAAGAACATTTTAAAAAAAGACAGAACACTGCGTTCAAACATACTTGATCTGTCTAGGACATAGGTGCATCTTTAAAATTAATGTTTGGTACTAGTGCACTTATTGATCCGTGCTGAAATAATAACGTTATTATTTAAAAAGCCGTTCTTAACATGGGGAGGGGAGGGTGTTTTGTACCTCTTAACTTCTATACTTTAACCTTATAATTGAATAAAAAAAACATAAAACTTTAATTAAACTTGGAAATACGATTTAAAAAAAAAAGCGCGGATCAGTAAATGACTATCACCTAATGTTCTAACTAAACCATTCTTCAAGTGTATTTTTCAATCTGGGGAACGTTCTAGTTAGAACTTGACAAACAGTACAAAATTTCAAACCAAACAATTTATTTAATTCATGAAGGTAAATTATTCTTATTCAATCAACCAATTAAAATAAACCATATTTCCACTTGGAACATTCTAATATGAAGTTTGAGTCTTAAAACCTTATTATGCCTAGATGCATATTGTATAAAAAAATACATACATATATATATTACAATTCCCAACTTGAAAATAATAACTAAAATATTAGTATAACAACCACAAGGAGAAAAATAAGGGGTGCAAGTCCACAGTTCAACTTAAAAAAAAAAAAAAATACAGAAAAATCTTTATGATGTATGTATCTGTCACAAAACAAATCTGTCATATTCCAAAAATCACATAAATTGATCAAATAGTTTTACTTTTGAATAAGAAAATAAAATTTTATAAGTAAGCAAAAAGAACATAGTCCCACGTCATCAGTTTTAAAAAATAAAGCAGATAAGTCCACAATAATTTAAACTTGTGAGAACAACCTTGTAATGCTAACGATTTCACATTACTCACTTAAAATCGTTTAAAAATGGTTTTCTTTATAAATCAGAAAAACATTACTTTATCAATTTTCATGATTTTTGGAATATGGCATCTCCATTATGTGACAGGTACGGATATCAAAGATTTTTTCTGTACTTTTGTTTTAAGTTGAATTGTGGACTTGCATCAAAAGTCATACAAATAATTTTGGTATTATTAGATATTTAGTGCGTTTTATACTTTGTTTTGTGGTTTCCTTTATAATTATACTGATTTGGGTGCCCAGCGTTGCCCTGGTGTTTGGAGGTGTGTGTTAAGCAAAAAATTTTTAAAAACGTGGTAATAGGCAGGCAGGCTCGAACCTCTACTGCTTTGGGAGGAAAAGAATGTGAAAAAAAAAAAAAAAGTGACGTCTTTGCTGTTGCGCCCATCACCAAACCGGAAGAGGTGAAGGTTTAAATTAAGGCAAGTCAATCGAAAAGAGGGGATGACTTTCGAAAATATCGGTAAAAAAAAGCGAACAGTCTTTGTAGAAAAGTGCTCAGTTAAGGGTGAAGGAATTAATGTTTTCAGACAATTTTTCGATATTTGTCACCCAAAGGGTCGAGCTTCAAAACGATACCAATTTCTTGAAAATCCGTCGCATCTATCGAAAGTTTTAGGCAGACATAAACATTTAAACAGACATACATACATACATACATTTAAACAGACATTTAAACAGATATACATACATACATACATTTAAACAGACATACATACATACATTTAAACAGACATACATACATACATTTAAACAGACAGGTGAGATTTATATTATAGATATCATGCTTTTTGTGTTTTTCATTTTTAATGGCTGCATGGCATGATAAATAAAACAAGAAGTGAAAGGATTCTACGTAATAAATCTGGTCGAAATGAAAGATAAATCAAAGAAAATAAGAAATGGATGTCTAAGCTATTCAGTAGTTACATGTTCTTCCAACTAAACGAGAAGTAAACAAAATGGAAGAAGACAACACCAAACTACTGAATTACAATGAAACTGTAGTTCTGATGTTTTAACAAAAAGGACGACACTGATATGAAAATATTATTGTTAGGGGTGAGATACATGGAAATTCAATGATTTGATTCTTCTTGAGCCCAAATTGTCAACCAACAACAATATCCTTTTTCTTTTATATAACCATTTGTGATGACGACAACAGTACTGTCACTTTAGCCACACTCCAAGGCCGTTTTATTCAGCCACTGTTGTTGCACTGGATTGGCCTGACTTTTATTACACCAATGTAAACTTTTGTCAAAAATGATCTTTCAAACATCATACTTTTAACATATCTTCTTTTTGACAATTGATCAAGCCTGTTGCTTCTTCACAGCAGGTGATTGTATCAGATTAATAATTTTTACTGAAATAACCTTTTGATACATTTGATAATTATTTTATTGTTTCTTGTATTTGGCCAGGTGCTTGCTTTTTGAGTACATATTTGGGCACTGGCAAATAACATTTACTTCTACAAGATTATTACCAGACTGTCAAACATGTCTTCAACACATTTTTTTTTTATATTCCATAATTTTACGGTCATCAGCAAAGAATGCGTCCATTTGAAAAGTTTTCCAAACCGGAATAATTCATTTAAAAAAACAAAAAGCAAAATACCTTTTTTAGTTCTAATAACATAATAAAACAACAAAAACTACAAATTGGCTAGTCAGAAGCAAATATCTGTCAGCTTAAATGCTATTGAGGTTTAACTTGTAAAATCTTGCAACTTTACTGCTAGAAAGTTATTTTATTAGGATTTAAGTTTTCCATTCCCAATACGTCTAGACAGGTTCTGTAGCTGTAAATTCATATTCTTATGACATTTTATAAGCCACAACTTTCTTCACATTTTAAATTACAGATGATTCCTTCATTCTATCCTGGGAGATGGAAGTATTTTGAAAATCTATTAGCAACAATATTGGTGTACAAAAAAACAGAACATTTATGTCTTTCCTGCCTGAAGTTTAAAGCATAAAGTGAGAGAGATATAGACAAAAAGAGATATAAAAAAAAGAGAGATATAGAGAGAAAGAAAGAGAGATATAGAAAAAGATATATATCTATATATCTATAAAAGTGAACGTATCTGCGTATCTGTGTACATTTCCCTATGCAATAACCTACGATTTTTAGTCTACAGACTCGAAATTTGATATACAAGGTATTGAGATTTGGGAAAATCGATGTGATCGGTTTTTGGCCAGAAATTTGGCGATTAAAGGGTCAAAGTTCAACGATTTGACCTTTGAGAACTCTACCAAACTCCTCCGACAATTTTGGGTCTAAACACATGAAATTTTAGATATAGGTTCTTTGGACATGGATCTAACTTAATAACTTGATTTGAGCCCAAAACAATAAATGTTAAGGGGTCATAACAGGGGTCAAAGTTAAAAAAAAATTGACCTCTGCGGTCTCTTCCAAACTACTCAGACAATTTCTGGTCTAAATATTTGAAATTTTACATAAAGGGTATTCAGAGATAGGGTAATCTTTTTAAACAGTTTGGGTCGAATATTTTTAGTTACCAATATATAAATGTATGTATATATGTTTGCATGTCTGCCTTAAACTTTCAATAGAGGCCACCGATTTTACCAAGATTAGTACCGTTTTAAAGTTCGACATTTCATACGACAAATATCGAAAAATTGGCTAAAAACATTAATATCTTCCCCTTCAACTAGACACTTTTCTACAGGAGGGGGTGTGTCACTTTTTTCGCTGATATTTTTTAAAATTATCCTCTCCTTTAGATTGTCTAGCTTTAATTTTAGAAAATGTCGCTTCCGGTTTGGCGGTGGTCGTAACAGCATAAACGTAAGGTTTTACCCCGTTCTTTTCCTCCTTTGTGGTACGGGTCGAGCCTGCCTTCCTATTATCACATTTTTATTTTTTTTTGGCTCAACATACACATCCGGGCAACGCCGGGCTAAAATGCTAGTATATATATATATAGCTTAATCGCCATATATATTTTATAAATTACTAACTAGCTCTACCTACGTATTGAGCACTTTTGAAGTAAATACTTAAAGTTTATGCATAAATCTATACTTTTGTATATTAATTTTATGTGAGTAAATGAAGTAGTTATATAAAGAGATATGTAGAAAGAGAGAGAGAGAGAGAGAGAGAGTGAGTGATAGAGAGAGAAAAAAAATTACCCAGTATTTACTTTTAATACAAATTGCCAATTAAGAAGGTTAATGGGAGATGGGGAGGGGGATATGACTTCCTTCATGAGATTTGAAGCATGAGAGGGTGGGAAGGGGAAGGGGACTGACAGACTTTATTCATTGTTTTTAGTTAACAACTTTTGCAGTCATGGAATTTATTGTGCTACAAATTATTACAGTTCATTGGAGGAAGTCTTGTAATCAAAAGGAGAAAGAAATATGGGATTGTGATTCTATAACTTGCCAACACCAAACTTAGAGCTGACCATATTTTCCAGACATAGGAGGACAATGTGTTTGAGGGGGGGGGTGAAACATTAAAACAAAACAGAAATGATATATTTAAGATGTGTTCTTTTATTCTATGTTTATTGAGGAGAAAGACATCTGAAAGTTGAATATGACAAAATGCTATTTCAAATAACCAGCAAGATAATCTTTTTTAGGGAAATCTAAAATACGAAATGTTATTTGAATATGTGCTTTCGTTTGATTTTTTTTTCTTTTTTTTTTTACTTTTTTTGCCCCAAACAATGCACAGAGCCAGTTAGTCATGAGGGGCTACAATTTTTTAATAGATTTGCAAGGATACTATTTGTTGAGTTGAGTAGTGAGATTTCTGTTTGTGTTACATTTTAACTTCCGCATGTTATGCAGCAGTCCAAGGGGAAAAGCTAGTTGAGTAGAAAGATTTACGGCATCTAGGAATTTCTACAGTGTAGGGGTGGGATTTTGCTGCTTGTCGTGTTGGTTAAGGATATTGCAGTCAAGGGGGTACTAGTGCTTTGAGTTTATCAGAACACTTGCCATTAAATTACTTGTAAAACAGGCACAAAGATGCCACATTTCGGTGATGGGACAGAGGTTGGAGTTTAGTTGATAGTTCAGGATGTATTGGGTTGGCGACTCTTTTTTTAATCTAGTCTGGGAGTGAGAAATTAGTGGCAGATGCACCAGCCCAGATGTGGAAACAATACTCCATGCATGGGCGAACGATGGCCTTGTAGAGATACAGGATACTCTCAGGTGTGAGTAGCCTTTTAGCACAGTAGAGAGAGAGAGAGAGAGAGAGAGTGAGAGACCACTTTTTTTGCAGCAGCCTTGGCAATTGTCTCAATGTATTTGTTCCAATTCATGTTGTCTGTGAATTTAAACCCTAGGAGCTTGAGGGAAGTATTTTCATGCAGTGTATCATTAACGTCAGTGGTTGAGAAGGTTTGATTGGTTGATTTTATGACATATAAACCCATTTTCAGGTTATTTAATGCCAAATTTAATAATTTGTTAAAAAGATTCTATGCTTAAAGTTATTTCTATATTCAAATATTTATTCATGATGTTTGGTTTGTTTTATTTTATGGCATGTCAACCCTTTTTAGGTCATTTAATACTAATTTCAGGAAGTTACAAAAATGTTTTTAGGCGTAACATATCGTCAAATATTTATTCATGGTGTTTTGTTTGGTTGTTTTATAGAGAAAAAATGTTTTTGGCTTTGCATGACAGAGTTTCACAAACAGAAAAGGGGGGGGGAAACAATAACATAAATGTTTGGTACACTTAAATCAAAAATTTAATTTTCAGACAACCTGATCTTGTTTGACTAGTCAAAACGTTATTTCAAACTTGAGCATGACTGACTAGAAAACGCATCTCAGAATATAGAAAACGATCATGATGAACAGCCTGGCTTGCAGACAGAGCATTAAAGAATCCTTAATAAAAGAGGATCAACAAGTTAAAAATCTTTCTTAGAAAAATAAATTCAATAAAAGTTATTGAAAGTTGAATATAATTAAACGCAACTGGTCCATTGAATTTTCCAGAGAAAAAAAATACATATCAGTTTAGAGAATAAAAATTGTTGAGGGGAAGCATTCATTTTGGGAATAGTATTCTAATTTAGATTTCAAATCGAAATCATTGTTCACCGAATAAAATAATCTGGAGTTTTCTTTGCTTTTTCAAATTGAAAATAGACTGATTTTTTTTTCTTAAAGAAAAGATCATTTTTGATTTCAAAGATTTTATTTGGTGATTGTGAAAGTCAATTTGAAAATTGAGAAGCAGAACTTATTGAATGAGTCAAGTTGAATAATTGAGATGCAAATACCTTTCAAACTAGTTGAAGTACCCTTCGAGGCTGGGCTTTCACAATTTTAGCTTCTCTTTAAAGTCAGGTTATAAAAATCTTTAAAGGCATAAAGTTATAAAAATGTTTCAGACATTAAGATTTTGAAAATCTCAAATATAAATAGCATTTGCATATCTACAAGAGAAATATCAATCAATAACATTAAACATTAATCCAATCAAATTGGATTGCAATATGAATTTACAATTTTTTTATTTTCCATGAACAATTTGAAAAGCAGTATTATTTCCCTTATTTTGATTGGTCCTAAATGCATGGTCTTGTGTCTAGATTTAAAATTTATCAAGGCCACAATGGAGAGCATGTTTTAGTTGCAATTTTCATTTTTTTTTTTTTCTAATAGAGTGATTTATAATTCATACTAGACTACCCGTGACCCGTTGGGTCAGTATGCTATATCAGCTATGGAATTAATGCATGAGCGTGACACTTGTGACGTAAAGAAAATAGTTTTTTTCGACATAACAGAAACATTTCTATGAAAGTATATTAAAATGAAAAAAGAATATAGATATATTTCTATGAGTCATTGTGTTTATTATAATTGTTTATTTTTGAAAAAGAAATTACAGTTACTGAATTATAAGTGGTTAGCCATACTTATAGGTAAATGTACACTGAACAGATACCATAATACTTATTATAGTTAAATTCAAATTTTGATATATCTGCTTTTTTTAAAAAAAAATTTATTTTACATTGTTCATTTCTATATTATGTTTAAGTTATTTTAAACCCCACTCTTCCCATGTTAAATAATAATTTCGAAATAATAACGTTAATATTCCAGTGTCCCAATTGTTCTTTTGTTTTTTTTGCGTTTAAATTATCCAAATAAACAATTGTTAATACTGTCTGCTTTTTTTTTTTTTTACATCGTTCATTTCTGTATTACGTTTAAGTTATTTTAAACCCCACTCTTCCCATGTTAAATAATAATTTCGAAATAATAACGTTAATATTCCAGTGCACAGGTCATGCATGCATGCACAACCGGATGTTGTAAACCAGAAAGTGGGTTACATACATCGTTACAAGGTCATTTGAGTTTTATAATTATATAGATATGTATTGGATGAAGAAAGTTTTTTTTCTTTGAGTTTTGTTGGCATTTTTCTAGCAATAATTACATATGAGTTACTCCTCCTGGAAATTTAGGAAGAACTGTTTCCCTTACAATTGAATAGTCATACCCACATTTTCGAGATGTGTACAAATATAGGATACAAGCACATACACACAAATTCATCCCTAAAATGTGAAGCCACTATTCAGTTGTAAGGGAGATAATTCTTCCTAAACTTCCTGAAGAGAATAACTCCTATAGAATATAATTATTGCTAGAAAAATAATAAAACTCAACATAACTTTGCTGGAAACGTTAAGCCATTAGTTGGTTCATATAAAAATTCTGTCAGCGAATTTGCAATTCCTTCCAGAGTGAACCGACAATCCTTTTTTTCTTGTTTCATTAATATTGTTTTTAATGCTTCATTTTGCTTTAACTGTTTTTTTTTTGTAAAAATTCAACCTGCCTTTGTTGGGACGCCAGTGCTAATTGTATAGTTTTTGTAAACTCGGCTAATTGTTCCATGTTGAAAATTTTTTTTTTTTTAACACAGTAATAAAACAAAAGGTTAACAGTACCTACACAAAGCATTAAATAAATTCACTGAATAGTTTTTTGTTTTTTTAAACCACAAAAAAAAAAAAAAATTCTTTTGTAGACAAGGTTTTTGGAGGGGGTTACACACATGAAATTGACACCGAACCAACAGCATACGTGCATCCTTTTCCTCAGTATTTTTTTTCTTATGAAACAAAGGAAATTTGAAATGGACAACTTTCTTCCATTCCGAGAAAAATTGTTCTTTTTAATGCTTCGTGAAATGTCAGTTCCTCTTTTTTTTTCTTTTTTTTTTGGCCAGAAATTTTTAAATACAAACACCCTACAGCGGCAAACACAATAAAAGCACTGGACGAGGTATTTAGTCGGTTCGGAGTTCCAAAAACAATTGTTAGTGATAATGGCACTATGTTCACAGGTCAAGAATTCAAGCACTACTGTGAGGCACTGGCCATTGAACACATTACAACACCAACTTTTAACCCTCGATCAAACGGACAAGCGGAAAGATTTGTTGATACTTTTAAACGAGCTTTAAAAAAAGAATAATAACATCGACACGGAAGAAAAAAGCATTCAAAAATTCTTAGCAATATATAGGATAACACCAAATCAAAATACTAAATTATCCCCAGATAAAATTATGTTTGCCAGGAAGGTACGTTCGGTGTTCGACCGGTTAATCCCAAGAGAAAAAGTAAAAAAAAGTATCAAGGATAATGTAAGGTACAAGACTTACAATGACGGGGATAAAGTTTTCTTCAAAAATTATCGGGCAGGGAAGAGTTTTTGGGAAGAAGGCATAATCTCCAGAAGAATTGAGAGAATGGTTTACATTATAAAAGGGCAAACTTTTTTCCACAAAAAAACATTAACCAACTGAGACCCTGATACATAGAAACAGTCAGAAACCAAGAGTTACCAATGGAAGTTCTATATGACACTTTCCATATACAGCCTCCAAACAAGGAAGTACCTCAGAAATCCAGTCACTCTCCAAAAGTAAAAAATCGGCAAACACAAATGGTGAGGATGAGTAAAAAGAAAAGGACCAAATTTTTTTGGACAAAGTTTAAAAAGGAAAAAATGTTAGAAGCAAAATTCTATGGAAGAATTTAGCTTAGGAGGAAGGAAATGTAATGGAATAACCTAACATCCCTTCATAGATGAAATGAACTATAGGTATATTGTCCCACTCACGTGACAGAGAGAAAGAAAAAGTCAGGAAGAGAATAAGACAAAGATGTCGAGTAACTCTTATGTCACCTGTATTCCCTTGTAAATACACACGTTTCTGTGTCACCCATAACCTTGTGTTTCTTGCTGTATTCTTATTTAAAGTAACGATATAACAATATATATATATATATACGCACTAGTGGAGTCACCTTGTATTGTTATGTGAGGTATGAGGCAGGGGGTAAATGGAAAATAAAGTAATAATTTTTTTTTTTTTTTTTTTTATTACATTTTCACCCCAAACAAGGCACATTGCCACTTTGGTGTAGGGGGCTACTATCAGGGGAAACATCTACTGGGGTACTATGTAGGGATTAGGGCAGCGAGATGTTGGTTCACGTTGCACTTGAACTTATGCATGTCAGTACAGTTGGGGAAGCAGTGACCTGGAATGGAATTCCAAAGTCTAGCAGTTCTGGGGAAGAAACTACTGGAGTAGAAAGCTCTTTTACATCTAGGGATCTCTACAGTGTGGGGGTGGGATTTTGCAGCTTGTCGGGTCTGTCGAGGGTGTTCACGTCGTGGGGGCACAAGTGCTTGCAGTTCTTCAGAGCATTCACCATTATAATACTTGTAGAACAGGCAGAGGGATGCAACGTTTCGACGATGGGACAGAGGCTGAAGTTTAGATGCCAGTTTAGGGCCTATCAGATTTGCGACTCTCTTTTGAACCCTGTCAAGGAGCGAGAGACTAGTAGCCGATGCACCGGCCCAAATATGACAGCAATACTCCATACATGGGCGAATAGTGGCCTTATAGAGGTACAGGATACTTTCGGGTGTTAGAAGTTTTCTAGCATGGTAGAGAGAGCCCACCTTCCTTGCAGCGGCCCTGGCGATGCCCTTGATGTAATTGTTCCAACTCATGTTTCCTGTGAATGTTAGGTCAAGGAGCTTGAGAGACGTACTCTCAGATAAAGAGTCGTTGGCCATTGCTATAGGTGGTAGAGAAGGTTTCTTGTAATTATTGAATGAAACCAGTTTTGTCTTGGTGGCATTGAACGTTACCATCCATTTTTGTCCCAATTCCACTACTGATTGGAGGTCATCCTCTAGTGTTTCTGCAATTACTTTAGATATATATTCATTTGTTTTCCTGTCGTGCCTGCTATAGAGTGTGGTGTCATCAGCATATATACCCATCTCGGAGGCAATTTTGTTGGGGAGGTCATTTATGAATATCAGGAACAGCAGAGGTCCAAGGATAGATCCCTGGGGCACTCCCGCATTTATATCATATTGTTTAGATGTACGACCGTCGAGGACAACCTGGATTTTTCTCTTATCTAAGAAGGATTTAATTATGTTAAGTATTCTACCAGTGATACCGTAAGATAATCCTGTTTAAATATTACAACTTTTTTTTTAAATCACAAAAACAAAAAACAGCAAACGTGATGCAAAATAAAGAAGCGAACGAAAAAAAAAATGTTTAAAATGTTAAAATTTCTTTTACAAAAATTGGAAAAAAAACCCAACAGTGAACGTGATGAAAAAAAACGTAATGGCATAAATAACCGTTTCAATATGAAAAATTGAAAACAATATATATATATATATATATATATATATCTGATATCTCAGCTCGAACATGCAATCTTAAGATAATGATGCTGCTACTATAACGACTGGTCTATGATCGTTTGAGCGAATTTAGGTGGTTTGTTTTTATATTTAAACTAATTCAAGAAAGAACTTTTTTTGCGCACGCGTGTTTGGCTAAATTGTCATGAGGAAACGACTTTTGTCCAAAACGTTAGCATTTCCAGTGTCACAACCATGTAAATTTGTTTATATTAATAAAAATATATCTTAATAACCTCGTTAAATTTATTAGTTATCACGCTTGAATACCTTGCAACTGGTGTGTGTGTGTATATATAAGTGTTTTATTTACAGAAACGTCATAACTAATATTAAAAAACGTGAAAAAAAAAAAGCGATTTTATTTTCTTTCATAATGCCTCGCATTAAACTTAAAAATTTTGATCACACACACAAAGAAAAATACTTTGATAGAAGCATGTGCTATTACCATTTCTCTCTTTTGTCTATTTTTTATTTTCACTTATTATTTTTCTCTCATCAAATATATTTATGGCAATTAAGCCTGAGGCTTCCACATTTCATCCTCATATGGAATTGATCGGCTAAAGTGTCTACATGGTTGAAATATAGAAACCGCAGTGTAGCTTAGTTGCTATAAATATATTTTTATGACCTATTACCTAGCTCTACTTATCTATTGAGCACTATTGAAGTAAATACTGAAAATCGGAACATAAAATATACCACATTATTGCATTTCATGTCGATACATGAAATGATAGAAGAAAGGGTGCAGACGACACTTACCTGGTCAGCATCTACAAATATGATTTTCTTCACATCAAGTGGAAACAAAACATCTAAGAATAAAATTTTGTACCTGCAAAAAATAAAAATAAATAAATAAAAATAAAAAATTAAAAAAAATAAATTTAAAAAATATTAAATAAAAAAAAAAATTACATAAAAATAAACAGACTAATACTTAATGTATATTATTTCCTTTGTGTGTGTGTTTCCTCGACTAAAAATAATGTATACACAATTTGAAAATGAAATAAGCTTATGGACAACAAAATATGTAAATTACAGGTGTTATATAAATTTCAACATTTTTGTTGCAGTAGTTTGTTGTTTGTGTTAAAAATTAATACACAACATTTATGACTGAAAATCCTATACCTTAAAAAGTTGTATTTCATTTTCTTTTCTTTTTTTTTTTTTAACTGTAGAATCGCAGATAGCAAATGACAATGACAACTAGCGGGACCTGTGGAAATTCCACAGTGGACTCTTTCATATGTGATATCTTAGTGTTGGCATTCTGTGGATGTTCAGTGTATATGGAGATGCTGTTATTATTGTAGCTATTTTGTTAAAACTGCAAAAGTATTTAAGCTAGCAGAGATGCCTGGCATTGCCCGGTCATAAAATATGCTTAAATACAATATCTTAATTTATGCAGATTTTGTATATATTTTTACAGAGCCAATTTTCTATTTATTCTTATATATTACTAGTGGGAGTACCTTGCGTTGTCCGGGGTGTTTGGAGGTGTGTGTGTGTGGGGGGGGATAAGTCAAAACAAAATGGAAAATAAAGAATAAGCGAACGTAATAACCTTGTTTAAATATTAAAAAAACAGCGAACCTGATGCAAAATAAAGAAGCGAACGATGTTAAAACTTCTTTAAAAAATCAGAAAAACAAGCAAAAAAAAAAAAACAATGTTAAAACTTCTTTAAAAAATCAGAAAAACAAGCAAAAAAAAAAAAACGATGTTAAAACTTCTTTAAAAAAATCAGAAAAACAAGCAAAAAAAAAAAAACAATGTTAAAACTTCTTTAAAAAATCAGAAAAACAAGCAAAAAAAAAAAAAACAGCGAACATGATGAAAAAAAAAAAATCAAACAAAAATGGCATAAATAATCCTGTTTCAATATTAAAACTTTGAAAATCGAAAAAAAAATATATATATATCTGATATCTAGGCTTGAACGTGCAATCTTAAGATAACCATGCTGCTACCATACAGATTGGTCTGTGACCGCGTGAGCAAAATTTAGGTGTTTTTTTTTTAACATATTTAAACTAATTCAAGAAAGAACATTTTTTGCACATATGTGTTTGGCTAAATTGTCATGAAGGAACGATTTTTTGCTACCCCAGCAGGAAAGTGCCCAGTTGAGGGTGAAGCAATTAATGTTTTTAGTCAATTTTTCGATATTTGTCCTCCAAAGGGCTCGTGAAAATCCGTCACCCCTGTTGAAAGTTCTTGCGAGACATACATACATACATGTAAACAGATTTTTACCCTTTATATTATAAAGTTGTTTATATTATAAAGTTGTTTATATTATAAAGTTGTGATTTCAAAAATAAAAAAAATATATATCCATATGACTTGGATGCATCAGCTTGAATCAAAATCAAAACCAAAACTTATGAAAAACAAATATATATATATATATAACTTGCATTTCTTCAGTTATAATTGAAACCGAAACCAAAACGTATGAACAATTCTTGGTAAAATTATTTATTACAAGAAAATGAAGGTCATAACAAACAACAGTCACTCAGAAGAAAGAAGGTGTAAGCGTGACACAGCAAACATCACACTATCATATTAATATCTACAGATACTAACAATAATAATTATCACTTCCTCAATCATGTCTGGGGCATTACATAGAATTGAACATTTGAATTGCAAAGAAAACTTCCCTTTTATTAGCGTTAGCAGATATTCTTCAAAAGAAATGTGCGCGTATTAATGAAATTACTAATAACTATATTTTATTTATTCGCTATCAAAATGAGATTTTTCATAGTTTACAATTCTTTCTTCAATCTCCTCAGCTTAACATTCATAGACAACATGAACTGGAATAAATACATTGAGGACATTGCAAAGGCTGCTGCAAGGAAGGGGCGCTTCCTCTACCATGCTAGAAGACTACTCACACACCTGAGAGTATCCTGTACCTCTACAAAGCCACCATGCAAGGAGTATTGCTGCCACATTTGGGATGGTGCATCAACCACTAGTCTCTCCCTTGGATAGGATCCAACAAAAAAGAATTTTCAATCTAATATATCCCACTTTGTTAACTAAGCTCTAACTCTTGTCCCATCGCCGCAATGTTGTATCTTTGTGCCAGTTGTACAAGTATTTGAATAGAATGTGCTCTGATGAACTCACTGCACTTGTGCCCCCTCAACGTACATTTTTTTTTTTTTTTACAGTGATCACCACTTATCAAGGCCCGGAAGCCACTCAGGGATAAGGGTTATTGCAAGTACATTACGTTAGTGTGGAGATTTGATGAAGTGTTTACTTAAGGGGGCGGTTCATTAGGAATTTGTTAACGTTGGACTTGAAGACATCCAAGTTGTAGTCCGGTGGGAAGCAGGCAGACGGAACAGAGTTCCACAGGCGTGCAGTTCTAATAAAGAAGCTTTGTTCATGGAATCCACGTTTTGATTTAGGCACAGATAAAGAGTGGGGGAAATTTTTCACAGTGGATTCAGCTAGACGGGTGTTTTTCGTGAAAGATTGGCAAGGGGGGACCAGAGATTGGAGTTCAGATGAGCACTTGCCATGGAAATAACGATAAAACAAGGATAGGCTCGCAACGTCTCTTCTGTGGGAGAAAGGTTGCAGGGTAGAGAAAAGGGCATCCCCAACTAAGCCACGAAGTCTATTTTGTACTTTGTCAAGGCAGGATAGGCTGTTTTTAGCAGCTCCTGCCCAGATATGGCAACAGTATTCCATCCTTGGACGTACTTGGCTTTTATATAGATAGAGAATTGCATCAGTAGTGAGGTATCTTCTGGAGCGGTAGAAGGATCCCACCATCTTTCCAGCGACCTTGGAAACAGACTTGATGTACGTGTTCCATTTCAGATCAGGAGTAAAGGTAAAACCCAGAAGCTTGTCAAAACACGGGGCCTCACCCAAACGAGAGCCATCCATCACAATTGATGCCAGATGGGGATCAGAGCGTTGATGATGTAAAGATAGGAGCTTGGTTTTGGATGCATTAAAAGGTAACCAGCCACGTCTTCCCCCACTGAACCACGCGCTCAAGATCAGAGGAGAGAGAATCAGAGAGAACTTTGTCATTTACAGCCTTTGATGTGTTGCCGTAGATGGTCGTGTCATCAGCATAGATGTCAACGAATGATATAAGTATGTGTTTAGGGAGGTCATTGATGTAGATCAGGAAGAGAGTTGGGCCCAGGATTGACCCCCAAGGGACTCCAGTATTTATATTGCAGGCCTCCGATTTTTGTCCATCTACCACTACTCTTATGAGCCTATTGGAGAGAAATGATTTAATGATTGAGAAAACATTTCCAGTTATACCGTAGCTGGAAATCTTGTGAAGTAGACCCTTATGCCATACCTTGTCGAAGGCCGTTTGATATGTCGAGAGCAATTGCCCTAGAAAGGAAGCCTTTGTCAAGAGATTAAAAAAAAAAATTAAAAAAAAAAAAAAAAATGTAAATTAAATATTTTACACATCTGAACGTAACAACTTTTATTCTATAAATAGATAGGCACTCGTCCAAGTTCTCCGGAAATAGAAATCTTCTTACGCTCTACAAAGACACGACATGCCGGCTACCAGTTGGCAAAAAGACGGCAGACGGAACATTATGGCAAACACATTAAGTATTTTTTAAAACTCATCCTAAATGTTTTTCATGTCACCTTGTTTAAACTTGATTTTCTTGTTTTATTTATGTATTTGTCTCTATTTTCCTCTCTTATTCGTCACCCCCCCCCATGCTACAAAGTAAACTAACGATAAAAACAAACAAAATGCCGGAAACTAACGATAAAAAAAAAAAAAAATGCCGGAAATCATATACCTGACAAACCCGCTTAGCAATAAAATCATACACCTACAGTGTTGAGGTCCCTAAATGCTAGAAAGCTTTCTACTCCTTCCTTCAAACAGACTTTGGAATTCCCTTCCTTCCACCTGCTTCCCTGACTGTACTGATATGCAGAAGTTAAAATGTAACGTAAACCAACATCTTGTTACTTTTTCCTAGGCATCGTCCCGAATAGTAGCACCCTACATCCAAGTGGTGATATGCCTTGTTTGGGGTGAACGTGAGTAAAAAGTTTTTTTTTGTTGTTTTGTTTGTTTTCAAATAAAATATTAATGAGGATCATTTCAAAATTAAAACCACCTATTTTTTTTTAACTCAAAAAGTTGTAGAGCTACGAAAAATGGAGTAGTACCATTAAAAGAGCAACCTTCTACGTACGAGAATTTATTTTTCTACAGTCAACACTATTCTCAATGCATTTTTGCCAATAATTCAACGACATCTATTTCTGATGCACATTTATGACAGAGGTTGCTTTCTTAGAGTCTCACATCGTCATTATCTATAATGGAAGGATAATATCCATAAGTTCAGTCGTGATAAAAATGCAGTTTGCATTCCCGTGTGATCCATTTGGATGGAATAAAAAATAGGAAGCATTACTTTTGGAATGCCCTCGGATATTAAAAGACAGGATTTTGACTATTTCATTTAAGTGTGCATGTTTATTAATTTTTATCAGTTCATATGATCTAATTTTTATCAGTTCATATGATCGAATCTTTATTTTTTATTCAATTTTCACCCCAAACAAGGCACAGTGCCACTTTGAAGCAGGGGGCTACTATCAGGGGCTTAATTAGCGGGGTCATTATGAAGGGAGATGAGTTGAAAGATGTTTGTTAACATTACACTTGAACTTCTGCATATCATTGCAGTTGGGAAAGCAGAATCCCGGAAGGGAGTTCCAAAGACCCGCAGTTCTGGGGAAGAAACTATTGGCGTAAAAGGCTTTCTTGCACCTAGGGATCTCTACTTTAAAGGGATGAGACTTAGTAGCTTGTCGGGTTTGTCGGGGGTAGTTACGTCGGGGAGGTACAAGTGTTTGCAGTTCGTCAGAGCATTCACCATTAAAGTATTTGTAGAACAGGCAGAGGGATGCAACATCTCGTCGATGGGACAGAGGTTGAAGCCTAGATGACAGTTCAGGACCTATCAGGTTGGCGACTCTTTTGAACTCTGTCCAGGAGCGAGAGACAAGCAGCAGATGCACCAGCCCAGATGTAACAACAGTACTCCATACATGGGCGAATGGTTGCCTTATAGAGGTATTTGGATTTCAGGCGTAAGTAGTTTTCTAGCACGGTAGAGGGAGCCAACCTTCCTTGCAGCAGCCTTGGCAATGCTCTCAATGTATCTATTCCAGTTCATATTCCCTGTAAACGTTAGGCCGAGGAGTTTAAAAGAAATACTTTCAGGCAATGTGTTCTTGGCCATTGCTATTGGTGGTAGAGAAGGTTTCTTGTTGTTATTGAAGGAAACAAACTTAGTCTTAGCAGCATTGAATGTGACCAACCATTTCTGTCCCCATTCCACTACAGATTGGAGGTCATCCTCTAGTGTTTCTGCCATTTCCTTGGATATGTGTTCATTTGTTTTCCCCTCATATCTGTTATAGAGAGTGGTGTCATTGGCAAATATACCCATCTCCGAAACAATTTTATCAGGGAGGTCATTTATGAATATCAGGAATAATAGAGGTCCAAGGATAGACCCCTGAGGTACTCCCGCATTTATGTCATATTGTTTAGATGTACGACCGTCGAGGACAACTTTGATTTTTCTATTGCTTAAGAAGGATTTAATTACATTATGAATTCTTCCAGTGATTCCATATGATCTAATTTTCCTTAGAAGACCATAGTGCCATACCCTGTCAAAAGCCTTAGATATATCAAGGGCTACCGCTCTACCCTCCCCTGTTTTGTCCAATGAACGGTATATACGTTCAGAAACTACAGTTAAGATATCTGCTGTTGAACGGGCTTGCCTGAATCCATATTGTTTGTCAGTCAGGAGTTTAGCAGCTGTTAGGTGCTGGACTAGGGCTTGATTAACTAAGGACTCAAATATTTTGGCGAAAAGTGGGAGGAGGCTACTGGGGCGATAATTTAGTGGGTCAGTTCTTTCACCAGAATTCTTGAAGACTGGAACCACAGAGGCAGTTTTCCAGCAGCCGGGAAAGCAAGATTCGTTAAGGCATTTATTGTAAAGTTTGGAGAGAACTGGAGCAACCTCGGCAGAGCATTTTTTTAATAGCACAGCCGGGATGAGATCTGGTCCACATGCTTTTGAGGTGTCTAGGTTTTTTATAATAGCATGTACCTGAGAAGGGGCGTCTGTTCGCAGAGGAAAATCAGGGAGTGAGTGGTGTACCGAGTTCAGTGTGGAGTTTGAGGCAAACTGACTGGCAAGCAGATTAGCCTTGTCAGTCGCCGTGCAAGCAACCTCATGATTGTTTGATAGTGGGGGAATAGTTGACTGTCCATTATTTACTACGCTGTTGTAGATTTCCCAAAAATTTCTGTGCTTCGATGCGTTTTCTGGTGGTTTCAGAGTAATCTGTCTTAGCTGTCTCTATCACTCTCTTACAATTATTTCTAGCTTCTATAAACTTCTGTTTATTTGAGCTGGACTTATGTCGGTTGAATCTGTGGAACGCATGCTGCCTTTGACAAATGGCAGCTGCACAAGCAGAAGTAAATCATTGGGGAGAGTGCGGCTTGCTATAGAATTTCCGTGCGGTAGCATGTGCTTCAATTGCAGTTTTGAACCATTCAATGGTCTCATTTGCACACTGTTCCGCTGGAAGAGTAAAGATATTTTGCCATGGGGCATCTCTGATGAGCTCCCTGATGGCTTCCCAATCAGCCTTTTTGTAATACCTCGTTGTTTTGAGTAGTGGGTCTTCAGTTTTAAGGCGAGAATTTAGGGTGATTTCTACCATTTATCACAGCGTGATCAGCATTCCCGAGTGGGCTGTGGGCATTTGTTGTACAGTCATTGGGAACCGTTGTCAGAAAGAGATCTAGAAGTGAGGCATGTTGATCTTGCTGGTCTGGGAAACATGTCAGAAATGTAACCAACTGAGATAGGGAATGGGATATAGAGAAGCTATGTGTTGCGCTACCAGCTACGTCTGTGTGATTAGAGAATCCTAGCCAGTTACTGTGGTGGACATTGAAGTCACTAAATACATGTATTTGTGCGCTAGTATCGAGGGAGAGTGCTATATCTATGCTGTCTAAGACTTTGTTTATTAGGGTACAGTCTTGGTTTGAGGGAGAGCGGTAGAGAAAATACAAGTAGCTAATATTGTGTTGCATATTTAGTCTGAAGCACATAAAGGCCTGGTCCTCTGATTCTAGTTTTATTTCTCTAGTCAGGGGGAGGGTGTTACGAATATAGACTCCAAGCCCATGTATATGTCTGTCCGAGTCCTTACGGTAGAGTGGGAGATAACCAGGCATGTTAAAGTGGTTAGAGGAAATGGAGGAGTGAAGGTTAGTTTCACTTAATGCTAAGATATCCGGGGTGTTTACAAGGAGAAATGACTCAACATCATCTAAGTTAGTTCATAGCCCGTGGATATTAGTAAACGCAAGCCCCAAGGGAGGAGGCAGGTTGGTTTTCTTTGAGTTTGGTCCTGGTTTAAACGTGTTTTGCTTGAGCTGTCATTTCATTTTATTTTATTTAAAAGTTTCAGTTAGGGTGAGTGAGTGAGGGGGTGCTGGGCAAGTAGTTGTGCAGAATACCAGACATGCAATACAAGTAGACCATCAGCTGTCCTCACCCACAGGATTGTGGCCTCAGGAAAGTTCATATGATCTAATCTTCATCAGTGGATATGATCTAATCTTCATCAGTGGATATGATCTAATCTTCATCAGTGGATATGATCTAATCTTCATCAGTGGATATGATCTAATCTTCATCAGTGGATATGATCTAATGTACGCCTGCATTGATTGTTTAATTATTTTACAATAAGTTTGGTTCATTATTACTGCTTCAGTACATATTGATTAATCAGATGATGGGATATGAAGTATGAAATTGACAAACAGCCATTTCATGAATTTTGTTACTTCTATATGAACGAATAATATGAATGAAGGGGATAAAATAAGAAAAAGATTCCAATATGAATAACTAGCAGAGAGATTGGATGTTGCCTGAGATTAAATGATGATCAATGAACGTTTAACTCTTCCATAATTTTATTGGTGAAATCGCATATTTTTAAAATCAAATCAATTGATTGCCTGCTCCAAATGGTGACCCATCGTGATGCACCAGGAGGAAGCTTTGCATGCCTCCCCACAGCAATTTATATAGTCCAAAATATTGTGTCGTCTACGTTACCCTGTAGAGAATGCACTGTTTATTTTATAAAATTATTTTTATAAAAAAACGGATTGAATTAAAGTTTAAAATGCAAAAGTCAAGTATCATGATTCAATTGTGCTTTAAACAGAAACATTCATTTTGAACATGCCGTTGTCATATCAAAGAAACTACTGTTGATTTTATATGCCTGACCTTACTGCTTATGCTGTAATAATGGCTTGAATTTAAGTTTAAAATGAAAAGTCAAGTATGATGGTTCAATTATGCCTTAAACAAAAACATGCATTTTGAACGTGCCCCTGCCATATCAAAAAACTACTGTTGATTTTATGTGTTGATAATAAAACTTTTCTCAAATTAAAACTTTTAATGTAGATGGCTGTATAAAGTGTTCACTTTGGTCAAAATCGTCTTTTCCTTTTACTGTATTTTTTATCAATTTTTATAGAAGACATTCTGATACAAAATCTATCTAAGAACATTGCCAGATACATAAAGTACATTTGTGTGAAATTTCATAGAAATCAGCTCAATTATTGTGGAGTCTATAGGAAATAAACATGGACAAAGTTTTTTTTAAATAATAGAGATTATAGATGGTGATTGAATATAAAAACTTTAAACAAAGAAAAAAAACATGAACACAATACATGAACCTTTATAGATGAAAAAAAAAAAGTTAAATAATTTGTCCTTTTGAAAATTTGAGTGAAAAGGAAATATGCATAAGTTAAATGAATGTTGGATGCATTTTGGATTAACATTCATGGGCAATATGAACTAGAACAAATGCATTGAAGACATTGCCAAGGCTGCTGCAAAAAAAGTGGGTTCTCTCCACCTTGCTGATAAGTTACTAGATAAAAGATGCTGTGACGAGAGTCATTGACACACGCACACAAGAGGACTTCCAGAAGTTGTTAGAACAGTACAACAAATGCATTGCAGCCGGAGGAGATTACTTTAAAAGTGACTAGGGTTTCATGTGTGAACTATTAAAGAAATTGCCATACAAAAAGAAGTCTGGAACTTATTGAAGCCACCTTGTACACATATATGTGTGTGTGTGAAACATATATTTACATTTTTATTGGATAGTCAAAACTTTCAAGGTAAAAGCTCAGTGAACATTTTTAACAACGAACATAAAAAAAAAATAAGTTGCTAAATTCTAATGACCATTTATTTTAAAAATTAGGAAATCGATATTTTAGATTTTGAAAAAAATGGATAAAGAAATTATCATTGGAATTTAGCATCTTATTGTTTATGTATAAGATCAGTCGGAGAACCCAGCAAGTGCGCGATTATTAAGAAAATTTTTTAAAGAAAAAAAAAACACACACATATATATATATATACTGGGGGGGAGGTTACCCGGCGTTGCCCGAGTGTTTGGAGGTGTGTGTGGTTGTTAATGAAAACCTAAGAATAAGCGAAGTAAAAAAAGAAAGCAGAAAAACGAACGTTAAACCTTATCTGAAAAATAAAGCGAGGGGTACCCGGACAGTGGGGGGGGGGGTAATCAAAACAAAAAACACAAAAGAAACTAACGTAAGGCAAACGAACGATGTTAAATGTAAAAATCTGAAAAATAAAAACAAAAAAGAAAACAGAAAAACGAACGTTAAAACTTCTGAAAAATACCCCCACCCACCCACCCCCCCCAAAAAATGTGAAAAATGGCTTAAACTACTTTAAAACAATCGGATAAACAAAAACCCAAAACCACAGCGAAAAGCGAAAAAAATGGTATAAATAATCGCGTTTCAATATTAAATGTTTAAAAATCGAGAAAAAAAGTATATCTGATAACTGGGATTGAACCTGAAATCTTTAGATAACGATGCTATTACTTAACCCATCGCGCTATAGACGCGTGAATGAAAGTAGGTCGGTTTTTATAACATTTAAAACGAATTCAATGTACGTCTTTTGCACGTAATGACACATGCGTAAAGCCATCTTGTCATGAAGATACCATTTTTTTTCACCCCTCCTTGTAAAAAAGAGAGCCGTCAAGGATGAAGGAATGAATGTTTTTCCCCAATTTTTCGATATTTGTCGTCCAAGATGTGGAGCTTCAAAATGATACTGAACTCGTGAAAATTCGTGGCCTGTGTCGAAAGTTTTTGCGAGGCATACAAACACACGCACATTTTCGCTTTTATATATAAAGAGACTAGCGGGGGGTACCCGGCGATGCCCGAGTGTTTTGAGTAAATCGAAACTCCAGGGAGGGGGGGGGGGGGCGGGTAAAATTAAAAAAAAAAAGTTTTAGTAGGTGAGTATGAGGATCGAACCCGAACCCTTGAGGCAAAGTTGGAAATTAAAGTGTAAAAAAGAAAACATGCGACGTTAACCATTGGGCCACCGCGACATACAACGGAGACAAGTTTGAATTTATTTAACTATTAAAAACAGGTGTCCGCAATAAAAGTTAACTCTCCTGCTACGATTTGACCTAATTAAGAAGGTCAAATAGAAGTCACGCTGTTAACTTTTGCTGCGAGGCAGTGTTTGGGTTTGTTTACCCAAATTTGACTTTTTTCCCTAACATGTTGGGGAGGGGGAAACCAGCTCCCAATTGTCCAGATTGAATAGGAATTGTCTGATATACAACATTGATCAAAGCTGATTGCTTCTGAACGTTTCCCGGCGTGATGCCGAGAAGGTTGTTAACTTTGAATTAGTTTCGCTTTTTATATGAAAAAGCCCAATCAACATGCGAGAAGCCAAAATAAAAATAATTTTGTAAAAGTCGACGTAAATAAATCTATACGCTACATGCGTTCTCAAATCCTAGATATTATTATCTACGGCCTATATAAATACTTTTAAATAATCGTTACACCCCCCCCCTCGGGACCGTGTGCAAAAGAAGCCTTTGCGAGACATACACGAAATGGTCACACACATTTTGCCTTTTATATATATATAGATACATTGTTAAAAAATAAAGTGGATGCCATGACTGGGAATTGAAACTGAAATCTTAAGGGTTGCTTCAATGTTTCATTCTATCAATTATGATTTTTTTTTTCCAGAGTTATTTCGCTTGCACCAACTAGAATTGTTTGTGTGTATATGTGTTCAAATAGAGGAATGGGCAAGGCAAAGGAGAAAGAGGAGTTGAGGAGAGAAAAAAACATGGTAGGAGGAAAGATAGATAGGGGCAATGCTGGGTGGCCCTGTTAGTAACAAAGAAAAGAATATTCAAAAAGAGCATCTATTGAATTAGCAGATTTAATGATGAAGATTTTATACCCAACTCAAGCACAACACATGGATCAATGGACAGAACCTTTTAAAAAAAAAAAAAAAGAAGACATTTTCACACATCTACATGAAAAAAAAATCTAGATTAAAGACTATTTATTGGACGAGGCCATCTTTTGTAGAAAAAAAGAAAAGAAAACCCTTTTTCGAATGTTGACTAGAAATGAAATAAAAAATAACAAAGCACTTTCTACATGACAAAAGCTGACAATCACCTGCCTCGCTTTTTTTCCTATTAATTATTTCTTCTAATAAGCGCGGCAGCCCTGTTTGGTCTAATCAGTAAAGAGAAGACAATGGGCCAAGAAAACCTTAAAGTTTATCACGGATTTTTTCCTCATCATGAGGACACAATGGATTATGAATAATATTTATGGCTTTACATGGCTGTGAACTGGACAGGGGAGAAACAATAAAACAATGCAAAGATCAATTCCATTCATGTCTTTGGAAGGGAAAGCAGAAAAATTACCAATCAGTTTGCACATTAGGTTAGCTTAACAATGTAATTGCACATTGAAATAAAATGGGAAGGGGGGGGTCTTCTTTTACTTAGTTTTTGGAAAAAAAAAAGTCAAACGATACTAAAACATTAGTGACAATGTAGAAACCAGTGTTGAAAATAAAAGAATTGGTTAAAGTCGGATAATGACAAAGTGTTTGAAAATACATTCGAAAGGTAAATCGGAAAAAATTGTTTTAGGGATTAATTTTGGAAGGAATAATTGGATGAAAAAAGAAAATGTAGAGAGAGAGATAGAAAACGAGAGAGAAAGAGAGAATAGAGATAGAAAGGGGGGAGACAAAGACGGAGAGAGGGGGTGGGACAAAGACGGAGAGAGGGGGTGGGACAAAGACGGAGAGAGGGGGTGGGACAAAGACGGAGAGAGGGGGTGGGCAAAGACGGAGAGAGGAGGTGGGACAAAGACGGAGAGAGGGGGTGGGACAAAGACGGAGAGAGGGGGTGGGACAAAGACGGAGAGAGGGGGTGGGACAAAGACGGAGAGAGGGGGTGGGCAAAGACGGAGAGAGGGGGTGGGCAAAGACAGAGAGAGGAGGTAGGACAAAGACGGAGAGAGGGGGTGGACAAAGACGGAGAGAGGGGGTGGGACAAAGACGGAGAGGGGGTGGGACAAAGATGGAGAGAGGAGGTGGGACAAAGACGGAGAGAGGGGGTGGGCAAAGACGGAGAGAGGGGGTAGGACAAAGAAGGAGAGAGGGGGTAGGACAAAGAAGGAGAGAGGGGATGGGACAAAGACGGAAAGAGGGGGTGGGAGAAAGACAGAGAGAGGGGGTGGGAGAAAGACAGAGAGAGAGAAGGAGAAAAAGACAGAGAGAGAGAAGGAGAAAAAGACGGAGAGAGAGAAGGAGAAAAAGACAGAGAGAGAGAGAAGGAGAAAAAGACGGAGAGAGAGAAGGAGAAAAAGACGGAGAGAAGGGAGAAGGAGAGTCAGACCGAATGAAGAGAGAACGTAAAATGGAAAGAGATGATGAGGGGAAACCGAGAGATAGGAAGTGATGGATATGGAAAGAGACATGAAAAAGAGAGGGAGATACGAAAAGAAAGAGAGAAAGAGTTATGGACAGAGAGAGATATGGAAAAAGATTGGGAAAGAGAGTGAGAGCAGGTTCAGTATTTAATAATTTTATATGTTTGTCTCACAACCACAACAATCTAAGCATGTGAAAAAGAGAAAGAGGCGGCGGGCAAGGGGGGGGTAATTTGAAACTGAATAACGATGGAGATAGTTTGTGTAACTTTTACTAATCAAAAAAGAAAGCCTTATCATATCAGTAGTGACTTATCAGTGGGTAAAGGCCGGCCTTTAAGAAAATTTGGATGGCCAGGGGCGGGTTTAGATCATAGATACGAGAGAAGGAGGGAGGAAACAGGCGATAATGGCCGAAAGCTATGTAGGGCGATATCCAGCCAATTGCATTCTGGCAGATGGAAGTCTAGAAGCAGGGTAAAAGCATAGCCCCGGGGTACCACAGGCACAATCCCCTTGTAATCACAAGATAAAGAACAGACTGGAATGCCTGGTGGGCAAGTACGCAAGGATGTGCGGTGGGAAGAAATGGTGAATGTCATCAGGGGTCGGAGAAGAGCAGGAAGATGGGGTGACTGTGTTTTCCGTTAAGATAAAGATGAGGCAAACAAATCGAGGAAAGAAGGAGAGTATCGAGAGAAGCCAGACAAGATGGCAAAAATTACTCTGCAGGGTTTCTATACGAAAACAATATCTAACAGGAGAGGACCGGGAGGAAAAGTTGTTGCATAGATTAAGTCATGCCATTGGGGATGCATGCAATTTATGTGATTTATATATATATATACGTGATTTATATATATATATATATATATATATATATATATAAAAAGTGAGAATATGTGAGAACACTTCTTAAGGGATATACTCAACAAATTTTTGATCTACGCACTTGAAATTTGGTATGTAGGGTATTCAGACATGTGGAAAACTTTAATCGGTTTTCATCCAGAAAAACGCACTTCTAAGAGGTTAAAATTGGTTTTTATCGGTTTGCCAACTGTTACACGAATGTGCATGTGTGGCTGTGAAACATACAGCCTATTTATGTTAAGAATAAGTCGGTTTGAAAACACTTTGTAAAAAATTGTGTCAAGCTGGTCTAATGGTTATTTACTTGACTCAATGTCTATAGGTTTTGGTTTCGATCTCAGCTTCAGTAGTTTTTTATTTTTTTTATTTACAAGAAGTGAACTATTTAGAAAAAAAAATCCTCGCATGCACATGTCTCAGTTTCTATATTTATTAAAATATAACATTTATGCATATTTTACGACCGTACAACCTTCTAGTATATATATATATATTTCAAGCACGTCTGATTGAACATGATAGAGTTATACATTTTTTCCGATCTTTCTGGATATCTTTTCCATTTGCTGAGCAGTCTTTTAAATTTCAGCTGGCATGTTATATAAAATAGCACTCAAAAGTTGTTGTTCAGCCATATTCTTCTCAGGCGCTTTCTAAACTTCTGCATATCAGTACGGCCAGGGAAGCAGGCAGCAGGAAGGGAATTCCAAAGTCTAGCTGTTCGAAGGAAGAAACTATTAGAATAGAAAGCCTTCTAGAAATTTAGGGACAACAACAGTGAAGAGGTATGATCTTATTTCAAAGCAGGTTTGTCGAGGATATGTACGTTGAGGAGGTACAAGTGAAACAAGTTCATCAACACATTCCATTAAAATATTTGTAAACCAAGCACAATGACGTACATTGTGGCGATGAGACAGGGGCTGGAGCTTAGTTGATAAAGTGGGACCGATTAAATTGACAACTCTTTTTTTTGGACTTTATCTAAGAAGGAGAGGCTAGTGGTAGATGCAACAGCCCAGATGTGGCAACAATACTTCATGCGTGGTATGTGAATGGTGGCCTTGTAAAGGTACAGAAGACTCTCAAGCATGAGTAGTCTTCTAGCTTGATAGAGGGAACCCACCTTCTTTGCAGCAGTCTTTGCAATGTCCTCTATTTGTACCAGCTCATATTGCCCGCAAATGTAAGGCCGAGAAGTTTGAAGGTAGAATTCTCAGGTAGGGTGTTATTTGTCATGGATATAGGGAGTTGGAGAGGTGTCTTGTAATTGTTAAAGGAGAGCAGCTTAGTTTTACTAACATTAAATGTTACCATCCATTTACGGTCCCATTCCACTATAGTCTGGAGGTCATTTTCTAACAATTTCTATCCTTATTCCGCAGAGTTTCAAAGAATGCTATTCTTGCTATTCTTCATCAGAGAAAAGAAAAAATGAGCAATTATTATAGCAGAGCTAAAATTTGCTGATGAAGGCATTAAATGAAACTGCAACTTATGATAGTCATAAATAGCCAAAAAATAAGTGTTCATGTCAGTTAAAAACGTGTGAAAATATGAAGAAAATGGGAGAGAAAAAATAAATTCCAACATGCATATATATATATATATATATATATATATATATATATGATGATGATTGCAACGTCTTGTCAGACGAGTGCCACTCCCTCAGACACTGAAAGTTCATGAGCCCGAAAAAAGACGTAGTCCTGCCAGCGAATTCACATGCTCAAGCAGACATAACACTAAAGATGGTCATTGGTATACATACATATATATACACGCACACACATATATACATGCGTACATACACAATATGCACACATACATATACATACACACACACATGCAAACATAAACAAGACGGTCATTGGTATACATACCTATAAGCATACGCTCATATATACATACACATACATATACATCCACATATACAAATACATACACACATATAATTACACATACATATACGTACACATATGCACATAAATATACATACACTTACCTACATATACATACACATCCATATATATGCATTAATACACATACACACATACATGCACACATACAAATACATACACACCTGCATACATACACATACATGCATATACATGCATACAAACATTTATAAATGTATATATGTACACACACATACACATAGACACATATACATACATATACACATAGATATAAATACATATAAACTCACATGTACATATATAAATATACACACACATACATATATAAATATACATACACATACATACATAGATATAATGATGGCAGAATAATTGTTACATGCATCCAGCATTACAGGCGTACACACATCACAGCTTTTTTATCGCCACAGGACTTTTTTCTTTTCTTTTTTTTATAATAGACAAATACCTGAGGGAGTATCTATACAAAGATGGTGTTACAGAGTTTTAGCTTTGTACGACAGCTAAATCTCTCTCTTGGTTCAAAATGTTGACATCCAGCAACAAGCAAGAGCAAGATAGCCAGCAACAAGTCAAACTACAAACCAGCTTAATGCGGGTACTGGTCTCCCGCTTTGTTTTTTTTTTTAAATAAAAAGTTTGGTTGAGACAAACACTTTTGGAATAGTAACTGACGATGATATAAACAGATTCACAAATTTTTTCACAAATAAACTCAGCGACGTATAGTCAAAATGTAAACAGTTCACCGACATATATTAAAGACGCTTACTTTTTTTTTTTTATATATATACATACACACACACTGTGTGTGCACAAAAAGCAGTTCTTATACATCAATCATATCTTTTCTCTTTAGAATTTTCAAACTCAAATGATGTTTAGATATTAACAAAAACGTTTACACAGATTTTAACATTTTATTTGTACTGGAAGAAATGTTTCTCATCGAAACGGTCCAAACCTTGGCCTTTATGAAAAAAGAAGCATAGTCAATAAGGATCAATCAAAAAGAACTGGTCTTAATTTAGTCCAATTCCATTTTTATAGAGGTTGTTTTTCATTTAGGGACAACTAGTAAGATTATATATATATATACACACACACACACACACACACACACACACAGGTCAGTTGCTTTCCATTGAGCAAAGGGAAAAAAAAAATCAGTCCATACTTATTCTTTTATTTTTTTTTTATTCTGGAAAGTGGCATATTTTTTTCTTTTTTGCACGTTTTGCAGCCAATAACGAAAAATATCTGTTTATTTAATGGTTCTTCAGAGACGTTCAAATATTAATTAAAATCAGACACAATGTTGAAAACAAAACAAAGAGGTGATCCAAAAAGATAAACGGCAAGTCAGAATATATGAAAAAAAAAAAATTTAAAGATGACAAGCAGAGTCTGGCTCTTAGCATATCAGACAAAGTCCAATGGAAAGGCAAGACAATATCGCCAGAGCCAGTGCAGCTTCAGGAGTTGCCAGAAATGTGTTGAAGATCTTCACTAGCTGCCTATCAAGACTCCAAACCACATTTTTGTCATATAGACACGCGTATACACATACATACATTTTTGGAAAGATAACACTTCGGGACAAGATCAAAGTGTAGTATCTTTTCTTCAGATGCTGCACTTCAATTTCTTGTTCTCTGTCAGTGGAGGAGAAATCCATCACGACTGAGACAATTTTTTATTTTTGTTCCTTTTCTCCAAATTAAAAAACGAACCTGGTGTCTAACTCTGTCCCGTGGGGAGACATTGTAAATAGGAACACTATGCAAGAAATTTTTAATTAAAAGAAAAAGTGCATGCCACATGAAACTTGTTTCAGTATAAGAAAATTATCCTGACACTCATTTTTATATTTTCTGATGCTTTCATGTTTTATAAAATATATATTGATACGATAGCATGTGTGTTGTTTTCTGTATCATTCGATTGTTACGTACTTCCATTTCTTATAATAAATAATTTTACCAAGAATTCTTCATAAGCTTTGGTTTCAGTTTTGATTATAGCTGATGGCACTCAAGTCATCTATTTTTTTATAAATAATTTTATCAAGAATTCTTCATAAGTTTTGGTTTCAATTATGGTTGAAGGAACTCAAGTATATATATATTTTTTTTTTTTTTTCAGAAGTTTTTATTTCAATTTTGGTTCAAGCTAATGAACCCAAGTCATATGGATATGTTTTTTATTTTTGAAATCCAAACTTTATAATATACTAGCAGGACCCGTTAACTGGCATTGCCCGATAGTAGCATTTAAAATTCCTTTTTGTTTTTAATTTCAATAAACATTTAAGCTTAAATAATGTGATTGCATGTCCAACAGAGCATTGTTTAGTCTGTCCAGGTGAAATTAACCAGATTTTAGAGCTGTGAAACCATATTTTTGGAAAGTAATTTCTGGATAGAATTAAAAGTTGAGCATTTGTGTTCTTAAAGCAAAAATAATTCTAATGTGGTTTTCAAATGTTTACACAAACAATTGCCCCAATACAAACATAGAATTACAATATTTTATTTCTTCTTTGCTTTTAGTCATGTCTAAGCTAACAAGTTCACACTGAATATTTATTCCTATGATTATATTTAAAATTTTATTTCCTTTCGCATATATATATATATATATATATATATATATATATTTGCTCAGCAGTCTTTTTTATATTGGCTTGCATGTTGTATTGAATGGAGCCCAGATGGTGTTGTTCGGCCATGTTTTTCTCAAGCGCTTTCTATCAATGCATCCGATTATCGTCAGGAGTGGTTGTTGTTGTTATCGTTTTTTTCTTTTCCTTTGAGGCTTGGTGTATTTATAGTTTTTTTTTTATCTTTTTTTATTGTTATAAAGGTGTGAGCAGGATGGTTAGGGGCAATTTATTTTTATTTTTATTATTTAAAATTTTTTAAAAATTTTCTTATTTTATACTTTTAGTTTCTTGTTAGTTATTAAATACTGTTAGTATACTGTTCCCAGTGTTAAATGACACCGTCCACAAATTTACACATGAACCAAACATCAATAACAAAAATTTCTCGACATATTAGTAGATTCAAGCAACCTCACTAAATACATCACATCAACATATAAAAAACTACCAACAATAATGGAATATTCTTAAATTACCATAGCGAATGCCAAGAAAAATATTCATAATGAATTTGCTTAACCGCTCATACAATATAGCATCAACCTGACATTTTACAAAGAACTAACAAACATAAAACAACCCCTATTAAACAATTTTCCCAACAAAATTGTCGATAAACACATAACACTATTTAAACTCACTTCACAACAAAAACAAACCCAAACAAAAACGACACCATCAAATATACTATAAAAATCAACTACACACTAACTACAAAACAGATGAAAAAATAACCAACCTTATTAAAAGATTCAACAGACAACTGACCATGTTGTAAAGTTGGAGAAAGAAGTCTGTGTGTAAAGACCTGCGCGTTGTATCTAGCGGATTTTGAAATGTTTGAACCGTGCGTAGGCAATACGAGGATAACGTCAAACTTGATGCATATTTTATTAAAATTAAACCACGTTTCTATATGAACTCTCATTTTTGACGTCATTCTCGCGTTGCCTACGCACAGTTCAAACATTTCAAAATACAACCGCTAGATACAACATGCAGCTCTTTACAAACACTTCTTTCTCCAAGTTTACAACATGGCAAAGAAGAAAAGGAAAAAAAGAAACAAAACAACGCACTGAAGATGGAGCATACCGCTGAAATATATTTGTTTATTTTCCTTATATTATGTTGTGATTTGGCTTTCAAGCGCACTTGATGCATATTTTATTTTATTGGAATTTTTTTTTTTTTTTTTTCTAGTAGAAAACTTGTTTTCCTTTAACTAGCCAATAAAAACAAAGTTTTTTTATTTCTATTTCAAAACAAATGTAATTAAATATTTTGTTTTGTAAATAGAAATCAATTCTATATATGTGTGTGTGTGTGTGTGTGATGAAAAAAATGTAGCTGAAATACAGAAAATTTGAGGTAAGAAAAGTTATCTCCCTTGATATAACAAGTGAGCAACACAAAAAAAAAGAAATGTATTGGACGTGGCCAGAAAGCATCAACCTTTGAAAATTCTTCTTGCAATCTCATTTCCTTATTTAAGGCCTATGAAGGGATGGATATAATTACTTCCCGGAGCATAACTTTATAGACATGCAGGTTTTAAAAACAACATTACTTGAATTTTTTATAATATTGAACAATTTATTCCACCAATTATTCAAAAAAATATACTGAAAAAATAAATAAAAGAGAAAGACTTACCCCCAAATAACTCTTTGTTTTTCTTTTTGCTGATTAAGCCAACGCGGCCATTTGTATTGGACAAGTGCATATTCAAATCCATATTCTTCAGCCATGTGAGGAATGAAATCCTGAAAACGAAATCAAATATAAACATGATTAGAACATTTTTATATGAAGATTACAGTAAAAGGGAGATAACTAAGGAATTTTCTTGAAACCACTTTTTTTTTTGATTTTGCTTTTTCACACGAAATAGTGCCACCTGGATGCAAGGAGTTACTATCTGGGACAAAATTTGTAGGGATACTATGTGGGGAGTTGAGCAGCAAAATGTTTATTCATATTACATTTTAACTTCTGCATGTCAGTACAGTCAGAAACCCAGGAAGAAATTCCAAATGTTAGCAGTTCAAAGGAAGAAACTATTTGAGTAGAAGGCTGTCTGGCATCTAGAGACCTTTATTGTTGGGGTGGGATTTTGCTGCTTGTCAAGTTTGTCGGGAGTATTTACATCGAGGGGGTACAAGATCTTTTAGTTCGTCAGAGCATCTATCATTAAAATACTTGTAAAACAGGCAGAGGGATGCAACATTTTGTCGATGGGACAGCAGTTGAAGTCTAGCTGACAGTTTGGGACCTATTAGTTTTTTTTGTTTTTTGTTTTTTTTACGGCATATCAACCCTTACCTATTAGTTTGAATACTCTCTTTTGAACTCTGTCCAGGAGTGAGAAACTAGTAGCAGATGTACCAGCTCAAATGTGACAACAGTACTACATACATGGTCGAATGTTGGCCTTGTAGAGGTACAGGATACTTTCAATTTTGCATATCGCTTAGAAACGCAACCAACCAAATTGGGCAATGACAATTATGTACTCAATGAAATCGATTGGAATTTTTTGTTTAATGCAAAGGACACAAACTGAAAACTTACATAGATGACTGACGAGGTGGAATCAAATATTGATTTATCAGTAGCAATGCTATGTAGGTATAACGTTGAATATCTGACGTTTATATATTAGATAGAAATGAAAAACGTTAATCTCTGTATCGAACAACAGTCTAATATGATAACAAGCTATGAAGTTGAGAATTGTAGATTTTGATGGTTCTTTTACTAAGAGTTGGAAAAACTCTTCCATAACAGAAATCTGAAAGGCATCCAATGTACGGTGGCATTATGATTAAGAAATTAAATGTCTTCTAGCTAATTATTTCTTCGCAGCACACCCGCAATCATTCTACACCACGCTAATGGGCCATGGCACAGTGGTTGAGAACCACTGGTCTAGACAATTAAAATATAAGATTACAACTTATTTTGAGCTTTAAGTAATGTCCAATATGGATGATGTTAAAAATGGATAAAGGAAATGTTTTTTTTCTCTAAACCAATCAAATGGTATTGAACTGAGTACCTTGCACACAAACGGCAACAGACCATATATGGTGATATGCGATATTTTCATGAATAAATGTAGTAATTCTGATTCATATTGTGCATCATATGAGCTAGCGTTTGCACATTACAAATGAAGTTTTTTGTTCAATTTTTGGAGAAGGCTTTTGTTGCTAAAAATCGGTTGAAAAATAAAATCTGGAGACAATGTTATGATGAACTTAATTAAAAAATTGAACCCCTTGTAAAAAATGTAACAATTTTCTTAGCTTTAATCTGAAAATTTGTAGCTTAATCTTCTAAAAAAGTTTTTAATAATTCAGTGTGGAGCAGATTTAATTGTATATATTTTGTATTGATAAATTAAAAGATAAAGAGAAAACTTAATGGATGGAGAGGAGTGAGGAGACAGAAGGAGAGGAGCAAGTAACAAAGCAAATTACAAACAGGAAGACATAGGAGATAGAGTGAGAGGGCGATGGTAATAGTAAGGGAAGGAGGAGTAGAGGTAAGAGTTAAGGATCAGAGAGATCATAGATTCTGATTGGTCCAACAAAATGATGAGAGTATTTTTAAGCAGTTATCTATTAAGTGGCCCACAAGAAGCCTGTCCGCACTTTCACACATCCAAATCGTATTTAAGGAAATTGTAATGGAAAGTTCCAAGAATTTTGCAAAAGAAATCTATTTCTTTTTAAAAAATTGTAACTGAAATAAAATTATTGCACTTAACAAAAATTGAAATTAAACTAAAAAAAAATCATTGAATTGTAAAAAATTGTAATTGAACTAAAAAAATTATTGAATTGTTAAAAACTGACCTTGAATGTTGGTGAAAGATAATTTTTTAAGAACCAGAATTTTACTTTGGATTTCGTGTTCTTCAAAACGCTCAACATCATAATCCTGAAAGAAAAGGAAAACTTTTCAATAACGTTGATCAGTTTGATGGGAAATGTATTTGATAAATTCGTTACAGAATAAAAGTCATTTTTGTGAATTTCATCAAATATTTTTCTCAAAAAAAAATAATATTCAATTGCAAAATCACGAAAAATGGAGAAATTATAAATGAATTAAATACAAAACATTTTATTTCTTTCCACAAAGTTGAAAAAACTTTACTCTTTTGGGAAGCGTTCCAACTACAATCACTGATCAACATTTTGGTAACATTAACATCTTTATTTTCCACAGCATTCCTCCACGGTTTTAATTTAAGCTTTTCATCATTTGATAGACAAATATTAAATGATGAGCATGCAGTATTTCTTTTGGACAACCCGTATGAAATTCCGTAGACAATGCTTCTAAAACACAAAAAGCAACAGACTCAGTATAGAAGCCTGATCTATTTCTACTTAAAGATTAAAGTCATCACTAAATGTGCTGTTAATTCTAACATGACATTTTAATATTTTAACTAAGAGTTGCATTTAAACTAACTTTACAGGATAATAAGGAGTAGCAGTGCAACTTATTTCTCAAGACCTTGCTTGATGGTTTAGCTACAATTCTGGCAGCTACTGAATGTTATTTCAATTTAAAAATCTATTAAGTGACGTTTTTAAACAAAGCACTCAACTGTCCAGCTAGTTTACAGAGTCTCTAAATTACAAAAATTTTGATTATTGCGGAAGAATATCGGACACTAACAAAGATTTCATATATGTTGTTAAACTCTTCAGTTTTTCTTTTTAATATCAAATGCACTATAAACATAAAACTGTAAAAATTCATTTTTTGTAGATGACATTTTCTTATAAAAAATATTTTATTTTGTATACTTTATTTTTTTTATTTAAAAAATGAATAAATAAAACATTAAAAATAAATAATATTTCGTATCAACACAAGCCTTATATTAAGTTTAAATAATATAATAGAGTTAAAACAAATTTCCAATTTATATGGAATTTGCACATTTTACAATAGCCTTAATACACACATTTGAATGTTGAACACGTATTTGATGAAGATATATTTCCCCGAAATCTAACAATACAGATCCTCTAGCTGACCATGCTAATGCAAGTAAGAACAAAATACATGTAAAATATTTAATATATACATATATTTTATTAAAAAAAAAATGAACCTGCATAGCTAACTTCACCATTATATTTTAATTTGCTCCAGTTTGTGTCAATTCATTACATCTTTGCACTGCATTTCTGCATTTATTCAATAAATTGAAATGTCTTTTTTTTTAATTTTGTTACTTTTTCATTGAAATATTTTTATATAAATAGAAACAAAACAGATACAAAACGTTTGCATTACTGTTTTTTCTTTTGCATTTACCCAGCATTGTCTGGAAATCATTTTTTTTTTATTTTGCTAAATTAGAGTTATTTTTAAACAGCAACTTGAAAGTTAAATTTAATTATGTTATTGTGTGGTCATTAAATTATTACTTGATACAAATTGTTATAAAACTATAATTTTGTTAAGATAATGTTAATTTTTACGCATAAAATTATAAATAACTTTTGTGAAATGTTTTAACACAAAAATTTTCGAAAAAATTTAAAGACAATTTTAATAACTTTCTTTTCGGTTTAAATCATTTCAAATTCCTTAAAATTTCAAAAAGTCATAAAAACATTTTCATTATTCACAATAGATTAAAATGGATAGCTTGTTTAAAAAATAGAAAATGCATGAATTCAGTATGTCTTTAAAAAAGTTTGTTTCAATACTGATGTTATTCAATCTTTTATTTCAATTAATAATAAAAAAATAAGTTCGGTAGAGGCAAGATACACAAATAAATGAAAACTCATACAATTTTGTTAATATAGAAACAATGAAGATATACACTATTAAACTCATCAAAAAATATCAGTGAAATATGTTCTTTGGATTGCATCATACTAAAAAAACAAAAAAATCCCTAATTTTAAATTCACAGTTTCCTTAACAAGTTTGGAGGCAGACATTGTTCTGTCAATTGCTGAAACACATGTGGCATTGAATAAAGAAATAAAAGCCAGAAAAGGTGGTCGTAATCCAAAATAGTGATTGTACATACCTGAGGAATCTCTCATAGAGATGTCCTGAAGCTAAAGAGAAAATATTCAGTGTAGAATCCTTGTCTTCTTTTTTCTCTTTCTTTCCACCTCCAAAAGAACTAAAAAAAAAACAAAAAAAAAACAAATGGCTAGTAAATAGCTGCACTGAAACAATGAAGTTTTAAAAACAAATTCACAGAAACTAAACTTTTCTTTTTATTAAACATTTAAATTCATGTCCAACAAAATATTATCTCACTGAATTTTTGTCGACATTATGGCGCTGATACTTTTAAACTTTGAAGTTTCATTTTTTTTTCCTTTTCAGTTTTCTTTGTATATTCCCAAACCTGTGGGATAAATTATTTGTTTATTTTAGGGTAATATTTTGCCACTATAGGAAAATGACATCACTTTCAAGCAACCTCTTTACTTTGCATTTGTTGATTTCGAGAAGGCATTTGAGCACGTACCTCTAGTGGGTAATGAGAAACGGTGTAAAGGCATAGCTGTTCATGTCGTCGAGAGCAGGTACGCAAATGCTCGTAGTCCTATTCATGTCAGCGGCCACTACAACAAAGAGTTTGGAGTGTGCGTTGGGATCCATCAGGGCTTTATAAGCCAACTCTTTATCATGGTTCTGGAGGCATTGTCAAATGAGTTCCGTGTAGGTGACTCACATGAGCTTCTGTATGCAGATGATTTGTGGTTATTGTGGATTCTCTGGAGGAGTGCATGGAGAGCAAACAATTTAAAGTCAACATGAAGACAACATTTCTTTGTTTCAACCTCCTACAAAACACTGGCATGTTTGCCTGAACTGTCTGTTGTGAAGGTGTACGTGCAAATTCCATTTTTATTAGAACAGGGCTTGCTACTCAAACGTAGGGTTAGAGGCAGTTAAAGGAGCTTTTGGGGTGGGGGGGGGCTCACTTGGATTTAAAATTAGTGATAGAGTAATTGATATTTTTATTGTCTTCAAACATTAAAAAATAAACAATTCTGGGGCTAACAACCTTAAAAAGTGAGAATGACTCCAAAAATTCAGAATTATTTTAACTAAATTTTTGTACAAAAACTAATCATCCAGATTTTTTTTCACAACATTCATACATAACAGCCTAAAAAAAATAAAAAAAATTTTTTTTAATTGGTGACTAGAAAGTCATTTCTGACTAGAATTAAATTTCAAAAATCAAGAATCACAAAACTAAGATAAAAACAGCATTTCTTGGAGGAACCACATTGTAGAAAAGTATCAGAAAACTTTTTGATAGTTTGAAGAAATTTTGTTGAATGTGGAGAAAAAAGTCTTCCTTTCGTGTAAATGTAGTTTGTTCATATACATATTTTCTGATAATAGTTCTGTATACTGATATATATATATATATATATATATATATATAATTAAATTTCAATAAACTACATTTAAACAAGGAAAAACATGGAAGAAAATTTTCAATATTCATTTTTCTAATTTTTTTTACAATTTCAGGAAAAAATAAAAAATAGGAAAAAAAAGACAAAAGGAAAAGAATGAAAAAGAGAAAAAAGGAAAGGTGTTCATAATCAACCTTGAAATGGAGTCCCAGATTCCCATGCTCTCATCATCTTCATCTTCATCATCTTTTAATAACTCCTCAGGTAACTTGTCACTTTTCTTACCAACCTTAAATAACAAAGCGAAAAACACAAAGGGATAAAAAATTATGACCGTTTTTATCACTGGAACAATATTAAGGATGATTTATAACATGAACACTTTTTTTTAAAAGAAAAATCAAACAAAATATTTATAGGAATTTTTGTTGGTGGATTGAGAGTTTTTTTTTAACATGCTTTTCTTTGGATTATTTTAGTCTTTTATGGTGTATGGTACATTCATGTACTGTGACATGCATAAAACATAGGTTGACAGTTTTGTTGTTTATTCAATTTTTTTTTAGCATCAAGATTTGAATTATACAAATATGATTGCTGACTAGAACAAGTTAAGACAAATATGAAATTCTACTTTTAAATCAAAGTGGCACAAAATAAGAGACAGAAATGTGATTATGAGTGCATCGCGAATGTGTACAAATCTAAAAGAATAGTGAATTGTGCATCCTAAGGCACCACCTCGATCTTTGCATGAAATAAAAATTACACTGCACACAAACCATAACTAATTAAACATCAGTCTAATAATCTGTGATAAAATGCCTATAAAAATTCACTGGCTTCCATCCAATTCATAATATTCTAAACTGAATATTATATTTTATTTGTGCAATATAAAAATATTTCAAAAATAATTATTTTGTAAATATGTTACATTTTATTTGTAAATTTTAATTAGAATTTATTTTAAAATATTGTTGCTAATTTGTTAACAATTTCAATTCAATAAATGTTTTGTTATTTTTTCTGTTGTACTGCTTTGTTACTTTATTGACTTGTTTTGAATTGCCAGAAAAGTTTGGTTAGAAAACAAGTATTAAATTTGGATTGTCTTCCCTTTTTACTAGTATAATTCTTCCAAAAATGAAAACAAAAAAAATACTTCAAATGAATTAAAGTCCATTTGTGCCAAATTAGCCTTAAAAATAATAATTTTTTAAAATTTAACCTTAAGCTTCATGAGCGAACTTGTGAGAGGAAGAGAATGAAATATGTGAGGAAAATAGAAAAATAAAATACTTTTTTTAAAGCCTTTAAACAGATATAAGGTTAAAAAAAAAAAACATTGTCTACAATATTTGTCTAGACATCAGGAATTAGTTCTTTGTTTAAAAATCCTTGTTCAATAGACATCTACCATTTGGGAGTGCAAATTGCTTTTTTAGAGAATTTCTCTAGACTAATGTCCAGAGAATTAAAGGTGCTATTTTTTTTCTTCTTTAAATCAATCCTTTCTCTAAAGCAATTTTTAAAAAAATTATTATCATTTTCAGTAATTAAAAGAAAGTTTAAAAATTTCAAATAATTTTAAAAAAAAAAAAATTTCCAGTTCAAAATCAATGGCAATTATTCATGGTACATTTGTACTTAGAAATCAAAGGAAAGTACAAATTTTCAAAATTTAATAATATAGATGACTTTTGAATTGCTTGTATTATTTGGATTAATCAGACTAAATGTTCTTATCTTGAGTCTTATTTGCCAGTTTCGATCAATGTAACCTCTGACCTTCTTCAAGTGTATCAGTCGCCATGTTTGCTAAAAAGAATGGGGATTAACTCTACACTTCCACGGTTCCATATTAAGGTTTTAATTGAAAGTAAAATTGTAAAAAATTATTAAGTCTATAAAAATTATCAAACAAAACAGTGGGAGGTATTATTTCTAACTCATTTATAACAAAAAAGAGAGACTAAAGTTTATTGGATTCATTAACCAATTGTAAGTTTTAAAAAACCTAAATTTACAAAACAAGGAGGGTGACAATGAAATCACATGTCTTGTGGTATTTATTTCTAATTTTTTAACGTGATGTAATTTTTTTTTTTTTTATTTCATTCAAATATTTTTTAATATATTATTATCTAACAACTGGTGAGATAAAAAAATAGAAAAAGAAAAAAGGGGTTAAAAGAATTTGAATTGATGGAAACATGTCATTTACATCCTACAAAAACTTATGGTAATCCTAGAAGACTATGGAAGACATCGTATCTTACAATTCTAAGGGAGATAATTCGTACACAATCTGAATTCATCTTGCCTTTAATGAAGAATCTCTCTAATTATCTCCCTACAAGGGCTGAGTTAGACACAAGGTTTGTTTTTAATATCAAGTTCCCAAGAAAGTATACTCTGGATTAATACAAAGTTGTGTTATAAGCTGAATAAATAAGGAACCCAAAATCTGGTCATGAGAAAAAAAAATGTTCATGCATAAATTTGGCTTTGATTTAATCATTTATTGAATTAAAAGAAAATATTTTAGAATATTTCTAGACTGAAATAATTAAAACTTGAATATTTATAAATTCATAAGTTTAAAATAAAACTTCAAATTGCTTTGTTTTAATGATATTTATATGAAGAACTAATTTTTCAAAAAATGTTGCTTTTTTTAATCTACTTAACAACAATAAAAAAAATAGTATAAGATTGGAAGCAGAAGTATAGAGATCAAAATGTAGTCTGTTTCCGATGTAGCTTGTTTGGTAGGTGGTGTGATAAAAAGGGTAACAAGAATTTACCTTGTCGTGCAGCGTCGGGTCATGGTTGCTGCCTTAAACTGTCATTTCCTGAAGAATATTCAACTTTTGTTTCAGTTACACTCTCTACGTAAATACAGTGTGTGGATCAATGGTAATTTATCCCGAATTACTTAATGATTGTAGCCAGCTTGTGACTAACTATTTGTAAAAAAAACGGCAACATCCAACAAAAACTGAACAATGTCAATAGCTCTAAAAAAAAATTTAAAAAATGAACAGTAAAAAAAAAATTTAATCTGAAACTTACTTTGATGCGAATTGTTTTACTTTTGAAACTGTTAATTGACACAACTACATCTTTGGAATTGGCTGGAGTGTCCGTCATTTCATGGCTGAAAATAATCAAATATTAGTCATATATATATATATCAATAAAAGATTCTTATGGGTACATAATTTTGTAAAACATTTGAATAATACCGGGTGCAGTGCCATTATTTTTAATTGTTGAGTTATTTTTTTTAATAATATATGTTGAAACTATAAAAAAATATATGTTGAAACTATAAAAATATACAATTAATAATAAGGGCACTGTGCTCAGTATTATTCAAATGTTATACGTATATAAGTATGTATATGTTTAGCATTAGATTATGTAAAAAATGAAAAAAAAATTTAAGTGAACATTTATTTCAAATGGATTTATTTTTTTTTTAGTTTTTACTATTATTCACCCCAAGCAAGACACATTTTCATTTAGACATAAGGGTCTACTATTTGGAATCATATCTACAGGAACACTATGTAGGGAGTTGAGCAGCAAGATGTTTGTTCACATTACATCTAATTTTCAGTGAAGGAAGTAGGAAATGGAGGGAATTCCAAAATCTGGCAGTTGGAGGGATTAAATTACAAGAGTAGAAGGCTTTCCACAGCATCTAGGAAGCTCTACAGTGAAGGAGGGGAGGAGATGTTTTGATATTTGTCAGATCTCCCCCCCCCCCCGATTGTATTACTGAGAGTGAGGCAGTAACAGCAATCGAACTTGAATCTGGCATGTCGAGCCAACAGTTGATGCCAGTAATTCCAACATTATGTAGGTTTCATTTGAATTTGTCAAAGGATTCCTTGTCTTAAGGAATATTTTATTGTTGACTTCATCTATAATAACATTCACTCAGAATCTGTTAATTCAGATGAACGCAGACCATCATAGTCTGCACAGACCAAGATATTGATGGGCAGTCAGTCCCAAGTACAACAGCAACACACAGATCTGTGGACGACAGCTAAGTTCGACGTTGGCTTTGATGTAAGCATGTTTAAAGCTGACCACCTACACATCTACAATCTTGAAGTGGTTTTAGGTCACATTATTTCATACCCATAAAAAGATGGAGATTAATGTCTCTTCTGACAGGTTTCCAAATTTCTACGATCAAATTCCTTATAGAACTTGCCGGACTTGCTGGCTACAAAACGCTGCATCGCAACCGTAGTCGGACGCCCCACTCATCTAACAACTGCCGGACTTGCTGGCTACAAAACGCTGCATCATTGTCAGTCAAGAGCCTTTCCGGCGCACCTCGCTCAAAAAAAATGGATGATAGGTGGCGAACAACATTTGCTGAATCCTGTCTGGTCATCTGCCGCCACACCACAAATCTCGTAGGCCCGCAATCAATGAGAGTTAGAAAGGGCTTGCCACTGTAATGGGTAATATCCATGGCCAGCCGCTGCCACACACTCAACTTTCAAGCGACCCTTCTGCCATCGCTCTGGTGCAGGATCAATAGACTGGCAAGCCTCACAATTTCTGACGATCTGTCTGACATCCATCTTGGTCACTGCTGGGTATACGCGCCTCACAAAATAAAAGGTCCTCTTGATACCCGGATGTCCATTCTGTGCATGAATTTTTTGTATTTGACATGGGTCGATTGCAACTGCACAAGATCGAGCAGTAATCTCCATCCCCATCTTCGCGGCTTCATACCATTTGTGAGGTACTCGGGTCAGTTGGTCAGCACGATTACAATGTGATGGCACCAGAGTGACGCTCAGTGATAGCCCATACTCAGATACCAGGTTTTTTAGCGTGTCTAGCCTTCTCCGTATTAACATTTCGCTTGCTGCCTTGGTACGGATTTGTGTCCGTCCTGAAAGTGTGTAACAAATATGTGTAAGGAAAAATTCAAGATGGCGCCCGACTCTCTCTTTAACACGGCAAGTTCAGGAAAAGATGTTATAAATGTTGCAGCAATTCAATAATCTTTATACACTGGTTCTGCATGGAATCCAACAACGGTAAAATATCCTCACACGGCACGAGAAGCAACAGCCACACGATTCCCGGCCAACTCAATCGTCGCTCTCCCAACGTCTTTCTCATCACCCGCTTTTATCGTCGTTCTAGGCCGGCTAAATTTGCATATTGCGAGAATTCGTGTGACTTTGCGAGACATCATACTTTACAAAAGACGGCGGCCGCCATCTTGGTCTTTCTTTTCTATTTTTGGTCGGTAACGCTGAGCTGGTCTCGAGGTAAGTCTTTTCCCCTCATCCGTCTCTCCCACGTACCCACACAACACGCAAACACGCGGGCGCTTATCTCCTGGATGCACGTTACACTCCCCTCTGATCTGATGATCACATAGAGAGCACTGGGGGGGGGGGGCTTTTAGTGCGTGTGCTTCTGCGAAGAGGTACATTCACTGTTTCGGATTCGGGCTCTGGATCTGGTTCCGCCCATCAGATGAAGTATCGCTATCAGTCTCTGGAAGGGGCTCACTGAATCCGTGCATCGGCAGCTCATCGCTAGACGCTTCACTGCTTTCTTCTGTAGTTGTGTGACGCACCTCGGTAGCTGGGCGAAGATCTCGCACATGTCGTGGGGTTCCATCGACCAAAACAGACTGCTGGCTAATCACTCCAGATATTTGTCCTCGCTTAAACTTGTCGGTGCACCGATTTCCTGGGGGCCGCACCCACACTTGATCTCCCACTTCATATCTGTTATATGTTCCCTTACTGGCTGGCTGCGTAGTGTTGATTCCCTTCACTCCAACTCGGTACGTGTAAATAGCATTCGCAGGTGTGGTTGAAGGGGACGTCCCGTCCTTTGGCGTAATGTTGTACCAATATGTGGCTTCCGCAATAGTACATCGCTTCCTGACAGCAATTCTCTTGATGCTGCGATGGCATCTTTCAGCAATGCCATTTCCTGACGGCACATGCGCACATCGCAACCGTAGTCGGACGCCCCACTCATCTAACAACTGCCGGACTTGCTGGCTACAAAACGCTGCATCATTGTCAGTCAAGAGCCTTTCCGGCGCACCTCGCTCAAAAAAAATGGATGATAGGTGGCGAACAACATTTGCTGAATCCTGTCTGGTCATCTGCCGCCACACCACAAATCTCGTAGGCCCGCAATCAATGAGAGTTAGAAAGGGCTTGCCACTGTAATGGGTAATATCCATGGCCAGCCGCTGCCACACACTCAACTTTCAAGCGACCCTTCTGCCATCGCTCTGGTGCAGGATCAATAGACTGGCAAGCCTCACAATTTCTGACGATCTGTCTGACATCCATCTTGGTCACTGCTGGGTATACGCGCCTCACAAAATAAAAGGTCCTCTTGATACCCGGATGTCCGTTCTGTGCATGAATTTTTTGTATTTGACATGGGTCGATTGCAACTGCACAAGATCGAGCAGTAATCTCCATTCCCATCTTCGTGGCTTCATACCATTTGTGAGGTACTCGGGTCAGTTGGTCAGCACGATTACAATGTGATGGCACCAGAGTGACGCTCAGTGATAGCCCATACTCAGATACCAGGTTTTTTAGCGTGTCTAGCCTTCTCCGTATTAACATTTCGCTTGCTGCCTTGGTACGGATTCGTGTCCGTCCTGAAAGTGTGTCAGACACCCAGTGGTAGACACAGAGAGAATCTGTGTACAAGGTCAACTTCTTAGACTGCCACTGCAGGGCCAGATTTACCCCCTTTACAACAGCGTCCAGCTCTGCCAGGTTGATATGCTGAGAATCTGCTACAGGCCGCAGCCAACACGCATCCTCGAACACGTTTCCTCCTTGCTCCAACGATAATCCCAACGCCAAAGAACTGGCATCAACCCACACACCTACATTGTCTCTGTTAACACACCACCGCCCACAGGCAGGGTCCTTCTTGTTCACTCTCTCCAGTGTCTCCTTAATCATCAGAGTTAGTAGGACATCATCGGATATGTCATCCCAACCCGTGGTTGTTAAATTTGCTCTGCGTTTAATTACACCAACAGCTGCGCGGAGCCAGCCACAGACCGGTAAGTGACCAACAAGTTTTCCACACCAAGAAAAAACGGTCCGCCTTATAACGAGGTTGGGGATGCTTGGAATTTCACTGCCACGCCTCCATTGTAGGGTGCCATCTTCTTCATAAACATCCAATCCCAATACACGTGCTCCTTCCCTTAAACGTTCGGGATTCTTGCATTCCAGACCAAACTGAGCCAACTTTTCTTTGACACACGACGCAGACTGTACATCTTCATTGACGTATACGTCATCAATGTAAGCTGACGTTGAGTCCCTCATGTGCTTTTCTTGGGACAATACTGTGTTGACAATAGTTTTCATGATCTGTGGTGCCACATTTAGGCCAAAGCCGAGGCGTGTAAGGCAGTACCTCTGCCCCTGGAACCAAACTGTCTGGAACGGCCACGTCTCATCAACTCGCACCTGTAAATAGGCTTTTCGCAAATCCAATATCGAGACATTAGTGCCTTTCTGACACCATTCCCTCAACTTGCTGGCGCATATGTCAGCATCGGCAGTGTAGGCTTCAATATGCTTGTTAAGCTCCCTATAGTCCAGCACGGGCCGTACTTTCAACTTGTTATGCTGGACTACTGCCATCAAGGGTATTAGACCCTTGGGAGGCCCAAGCTTGTCCTCAGGGTAGGGGATTAACCAGCCATCTTGGATCCACGCCTTTAGTTCCCTTTCGTATTCTGCTCGGGCCTCACTGGGTATAGGGTACTCTGCAACCCCATTCTTGAGTTTAGTCGGTGCCATTCCCTCGGTCCACTTCCAAGATGCAATCCAGGCCCTCTTGCGCGAGTCGTAGTCCACTGTAAAATCCGGCCGATCGATATGGAGCGCTGCACATACTGGAGCCTCCAAGAATCGCACCTTTCCATCCCGATGAATTGCGACTCCCCCCAGCGCCTTGATGGCATCGTATCCGAGCAACAGGTCAAACCCCAGGAGATTTCCTTGGGTCACGAGCACATTGATCTTAGTGGCTGCACCGGTGTCCGTGTAGATCTTGACAGTTCCAGCTCCACAGCATGTCTGGGTCTCGCCTCCTATCGTGGTGACTTTGATCTTCCTCTTAGTCCAACTTGGACACAGCCTGGCGCTCACTATAGTATGCGAACAGCCTGAGTCGAGAAGTGCTGAGCAGGGTATCCTGTTTACGTAGACGGTCATCACTGGTTGCGCCTTGTTCAAATTTTGCTCGGGGAGCAGGGTGGCGCTGACGTCCTCTCCCCTGATACGTTTCCCGCACAGTTTTGGGCTAGATGCCCCAAACCGCCACAATTAAAACAGCGCACACGCCCCCTGTTGGTGCAATTCCTTGCAAAATGTCCGCGTCGGCCGCAGCGAAAACATTTCCCATTGCTTGCAGGGTTCTGATTCGGAATCTCCCGAGCGCCAATCTGGCCTGTCTGTGTCGCCATCACAACTGGTTCCCCCAGGTCCTCCTCATCTTTGATGATGGCTTGAGCACGTTCCATCAAGTGTTCCATGGTCGTTGTTGAAACGCTGGTTGAGGCTCTCAGTAGCTGCTTCACCCGAGTGGGAAGGCCTGCCACAAACGCGTACGCGAGCGTCCGCTCCGACACCCCTCCACCGAACAGAACTGCGAGTTTCTTTAACTCAGCGAAGAAAACATCCATGCTTTCCTCCGGTAGGTTTTCTGGAAGCAAATTTTTCATAGGCCGTACAAGGATCCATGGCAAATGCCTTGTACAGCGCAGCTTTAATTGCGGTGACATCTCCCTTTTCGGCAGCACTGAGTTGCTGATATACACTCAAGGAACCCCCAGCCAATCTCAGGGGAATCACAGAGTGTACCCTTTTCACCTCACAAAGGTCGCACGTCAGCTCGACCCTTTCAACCCAGTCGACGATGGACGTGGACCCGTCAAACTCGGGTATGAGCTTTAAGTCGAATTTCGACTCGGTCATAGTCCTAGAGGCCAAATGGCCGAGATAGCTTGTAACAAATATGTGTAAGGAAAAAGTCAAGATGGCGCCCGACTCTCTCTTTAACACGGCAAGTTCAGGAAAAGATGTTATAAATGTTGCAGCAATTCAATAATCTTTATACACTGGTTCTGCATGGAATCCAACAACGGTAAAATATCCTCACACGGCACAAGAAGCAACAGCCACACGATTCCCCGGCCAACTCAATCGTCGCTCTCCCAACGTCTTTCTCATCACCTGCTTTTATCGTCGTTCTAGGCCGGCTAAATTTGCATATTGCGAGAATTCGTATGACTTTGCGAGACATCATACTTTACAAAAGACGGAGGCCGCCATCTTGGTCTTTCTTTTCTATTTTTGGTCGGTAACGCTGAGCTGGTCTCGAGGTAAGTCTTTTCCCCTCATCCATCTCTCCCACGTACCCACACAACACGCAAACACGCGGGCGCTTATCTCCTGGATGCACGTTACAGAATGGCATTAATTTTTAACACTTTATTTGCTCAAAAGCTTTAAATATTTCATGTAAAGTAAAATTTATTAATGTTCGTGAAAGAATATTTATTTCCAAGCAAACTGGTATTTTGAGGATTCAAAATGAAAACTTTTTTTTAATATATTTCACTAGAACTACTTTGAAATCTGTGCTTATCCAAAGTGTCTTATGGTCAGTGAGTATTGCTAATCAACCAAATAGCTCAAATGTCTTACCTCAAGATTTCATAAATATCTCGTGAGCGTCCTTCTCTCAAACGCAACACCCACACACCAGGGTAAGCTTTCAACTGGAAGTAACCCTTTAAAAAAAAAAAAAAAAAAAAAAAAAAAAAAGATGAAACCTTGTTTAATTCTCCTTTCATTTCTTGAATGATTTGTAAATCAACCAAAATTATGTGAAATACTTTCCATCTGATTATTGTGATAAGATTTTGCAAAAAAGTTTATTTTTTTTATTTTTATTTATTTATTTTTTTATTACATTTTCACCCTAAACAAGGCACATTGAAACTTTGGTGTAGGGGGCTACTATCAGGGGCAACAACTACTGGGGTACTATGTAGGGATTTGGGCAGCAAGATGTTGGTTCACGTTACACTTGAACTTCTCCACGTCAGCACGGTTGGGGAAGCAGGGAACTGGAACGGAATTCCAAAGTCTAGCGGTTCTGGGGAAGAAACTACTGGAGTAGAAAGATCTTTTACATCTAGGGATCTCTACTGTGTGGGGGTGGGATTTAGCTGTCTGTTGGGTTTGTCGAGGATGTCTACATCGTGGGGGCACAAGTGCTTGCAGTTCGTCAGAGCATTCACCATGGATGCAACATTTCATCAATGGGACAGAGGCTGAAGGTTAGATGACAGTTCAGGACCTATCAGGTTGGCGACTCTCTTTTGGACCTTGTCTAGGAGCGAGAGACTAGTAGCAGATGCATCAGCCCAAATATGACAGCAATACTCCATACATGGGCGAATGGTGGCCTTATAGAGATACAGGATACTTGCAGGTGTTAGTAGTTTTCTACCATGGTAGAGAGCCTACCTTCTTTGCAGCAGCCCTGGCAATGCTTTCAATGTAATTGTTCCAACTCATGTTTGCTGTGAACGTTAAGCCAAGGAGTTTGAAAGATGTACTCTCAGATAAAGAGTCGTTGGCCATTGCTATTGGTGGTAGAGAAAGTTTCTTGTAATTATTGAAGGAAACAAGTTTAGTCTTGTTGCAATATTTCAACCACTGTACTTGCCTCCTTTTTTCATAGTTGTAGATGAAATTATTTCTTCAACTGTATCATGACTATATCCATGCAGTTATTTTTTTTGGCGCGGTGAAATTAGTCCAGAAGAATAAACACAAACTGACCTCACAAGTAATCAAATTGTTTTCATTTGACTGACAAGATGTCCATTTCACTAATCCTTATACTTGAATTGCTTTTAGTCTTGATAGGCCATGACTCATTTGTAAAAAAAAAAAAGTCTAAACATCAATATTTTGAACATTATGGATGTGAAATAAAAACAGTCTCCTCCAGTTAGTTGAGTAAATGGTTCAGTTCAAAATTCCTGACAAAAAACAGTGTGGGAGAGTGAAGTGACTGAACCACTGTGAATAGAATATAAGAATATAATATAATGAATATAAGAATATAATATAATGAATATAAAAATCTAAGAATATAATATAATGAATATAAGAATATAAGAATATAATGAATATAAGAATATAAGAATATAATGAATATAAGAATATAAGAATATAATGAATATAAGAATATAATATAATGAATATAAGAATATAATATAATGAATATAAGAATATATAATGAATATAAGAATATAAGAATATAATATAATGAATATAAGAATATAATATAATGAATATAAGAATATAATGTAATGAATATAAAAATATAATGAATATAAGAATATAATGAATATAAGAATATAATGAATATAAGAATATAATGAATATAAGAATATAATGAATATAAGAATATAAGAATATAATGAATATAAGAATATAATGAATATAAGAATATAATGAATATAAGAATATAATATAATGAATATAAAAATATAATGAATATAAGAATCAAGATGAGGATAACCGTTTAAGACATAAAGAAAAACAAAGACTGAAACTGGAATGTGCAACAGGGTAGGGAAACGGAAATGATTAGTTGGGGGAAGAGGGCAGGTACCAATAAGAATACTCACAAGATTTGCCATAACAATTGTGTCAACAAGGAGAGACGAAGTATTTCTACCAAGGGTAAATTGTAAACCACGAGGCGGCTGCCCAGAACTGGAATCATGACAATGACCTAAAAAAATTTAAAAAAAAAAAAAAAAGACAGAAGCTTAAAGTTATCATCTAAAATAGGAAAATTGAGAGGAGAGAGGGAGAAAGAAGAAAACTTTTTAATTATTTTGATTTGTTGTTTGTTTTGTTGGAAATATTTTTTTTTTGCGGGAGGGGGGGGGGGGTAATTTATTGCCAATTCTAAGTAACTGTTGTATACAATTAATTAAACACAATTTGTCATTTTTACTTTTGGCTGAGAGAAAGGGAATCACAAGTTCATACTTTCCCAAGAGTATTAGTTCATAAATGAGCATAATAGATTTGATAAAATTTAAACTCGGTGGAGCTCATTCTACATGCCATGATGGTATCCATTGCAATAATCAGGCAATCTAGATTATTTTGAAGAGAAATTTTTGACATCATTTTACTTCCCAAGAAATCCCAACTACTTTCCTGATTTGGAATGGGCATGGGTTACATAAAACTGCTGACCATAAATAATAAAATAGTTTTAAAAAATAAATAAATAAATAAAAACTAAATAAATAATGAATAATAAAATAGTTTAAATAAATAAATAAATAATTAAAAACTAAATAAATAATGAATAATAAAATAGTTTTAAAAAATAAATAAATAAATAAAAACTAAAAAAAAAAAAAAAGAAAAATTATGCATCTTTTTTTTTTAAATTTACCTTTTTCAATCTCCAACTTATCCCCTCTTTTTACCTATCAGATAATTGTTTTAATAGAAAAAAAAAGAAAGCATAACAGTTGCAGTGTATTTTTTAAATAAACAATTATTAGTAAGTATGAAAAATACTTTTTTTTTCAATCTTGATTCAATAATTCTGTTCTTAGTAACTCCCAAGGGAAGAATACTACACTATTTTTTTTTTTTTCATTTCTAGGTCATACTGAATTTGGTGGTGTAAGGTTGTTAAATCTATTTTTTTTTTACATAGGCATCACCACTTATCAAGGCCAAGAGGTCACTCAAGGATAAGGGTTAAAGAGTGTACAGTAGAAATTAGACGATATAGTAACTGTTAGTAAAGGAATTTTTTTTTTTTTTTTTTTTTTTTTTTTTTATTATTACATTTTCACCCCAAACCAGGCACATTGCCACTTTGATGTAGGGGGCTACTATTAGGGACACAGGCTACAGGGGTACTAGATGGGGAGTTGGGCAATTCGGTAAATTTGTTAACTTATATGGAACGGCTCATCAAAAACTTGTTTACATTAGACTTGAAGACAACCATATTGTAGTCAGCTGGAAAGCAGAAAAACAGAAGACAATTCCACAGGTGTGCAGTTCTAAGAAAGAAGCTTTGCTCATGGAATTTACGTTTAGGTTTAGGCACAGATAAAGAGTGGGGGAAGTTATTGATAGTGTTTTCTTCTAGACAGGTGTTTCTTGTGAAAGTTTGGCAAGGGGGGACCATAGATTGGAGCTCAGCCGAGCACTTTCCATGAAAATAACCATAAAGCAGAGACAAATTCGCAACATCTCTTCTGTGAGAAAGAGGTTGCAGGGAAGAGAAAAGGACATCCCCTACGAGGCTACAAACTCTTTTGAACTCTATCAAGGCAGGATAAGTCCTTTCTAGCAGCTCCTGCCCAAATGTGGCAACACTATTCCATCCTTGGGCATACCTGGCTCTTATCTAGATAGAGAATTGCATCAGCAGTGAGATATCTACTGGATCGATAAAAGGATCCCATCATTTATCCAGCAACCTTAGTAACGGATTTAATGTATGCATTCCATTTCAGATCTGGAGTAAAGGTCAAGCCCAGAAGCTTGTCAAAACATGAGGCCTCCCCAAGACGAGAGCCATTCATTTCAATTGATGCCAGATGGGGATCAGAGCATTGATGATGTAAAGATATAAGTTTGGTTTTAGATTAATTAAAAGTAACAAGCCACCTCTTTCCCCATTGTACCACTTGCTCAAGATCAGAGGAGAGAGAAATTGTGTAGTTTCTGAGTTTTTGCCCGATACATAAACAGAATTGTAACTTATTTCTATGCAACAGATGTTAGGAAATGTAAGTAGCCACAAATTCCACCAGTTCAGGATAATAACAGCAACTTATATTTAATTTATCGTATACAATCATTTACAATAGGTAACATAGTTCCGCATTAAAGAACACAGAAATGATTGATTTTCCAACATGTAACATTATCTTCTTGTTGCATTTTCAAAGTCAAATAGGATTTAAATAAATATTGCATTAGTTTTGTTATACTGTGTTTGCCGATATAATTACATGCTGGGTTACAAGTTTTTTGTTTTATTTTGAAATAAAGTCTGGCACATACGACAATCTATACTATTAATAAAATTCTAAATGTTTATTTATGTGCATATATATATATATATAACAATAAAACTTTTGAACAGATGCACCGAATTGAAAAATTCTTTTTTCCCCTGAAAGGTGTGAGTCCCTAGATTGTCCTTATCTATATATGGTTCGTAATGAACAACGCCAAGTCACACAAAAAGCCCAAAATAAGGGTTTTTGGGCCGTTTTGTGCACTGTCGAAAAAGTTACCTGCCCATGTCTGACTACAGATCAGAAGATTCCAGGTTCGAATCCTGGCAAGTTCGTAATAATTTAAACCATCATTTTATTCAACGTTTACTCATTATCCTTACCCTTAGTTTGGGTATTTTTGTTTTTTCAGTGATTTTGTTTTATGCATATTGGAATTTCTTCAAGTTCACAGTTGATGGTAAGATGATGTTGAGTGTACTTGATGTTGAGTGTACTCGATTTTGTGTTTGACTTGGTGTTGCGTATGCCGACATGGTGCAGCCGCTAGTATGAAATACTTTTTTAAATAATTGCCTAAAAATCAAAATCAGCAAAGAAGCTAACTCATTTTAAATCAAAGAACATTATAGGAGTTGTCTACATTGAGTATAAAAATGTGAAATCAAAAATGAAAAACTAAAATCACTTCAATGCATCCCGGGCAACACCAGGCAGGCAGAGCTAGTATGTTGTAAAACAGATGAATTAAAAAATCAAAACAGAAAAAATGGCTCTTATGTTCTCATCTTGAGTATTTAGAAAGTTACACTTGAAAGTATCCTGTGCCTCTACAAGGCCACCATTTGCCCATGTATGGAGTACTGTTGTCACATTTGGATTGGTGCACCTGCTACTAGTCTCTTACTCCTGGATAGGATTCAAAAGAGAGTTGCCAACCTAATAAGTCCCAAACTGTTAGCGAGACTTCAACTGCTGTCCCATCAATGAAATGTTGCATCTCTTTGCCTGTTTTACAAGTATTTTAATGGTAGATACTCTGACGAATTCGTAACCCTCGACATAAATACCCCCGACAAGCAGCAAAATAATCCCCCTACACAGTAGAAATCCCTAGATGTAAGAAAGCCTTCTTCCCCATAACTGCTAGACTTTGAAATTCACTTCCAGGCTCCTGCTTCTCCAACTGTATTGACATGCGGAAGTTCAAGTGTAATATAAACAGACATCTTGCTTCTCAACTCCCTACATAGTCTCTCTGCAATTTATATACCAGATAGTAGCCCCCTACATCAAAGTGGTACTGAGCCTTGTTTGGGGTGAAAATGCAATTAAAATGTTTTTTAAATTCTCACGTTTTAGTCATTGTAACCTTTGATCTTCTGTAGAGATTCCAGAGTTTGACAGAAAGATTCCCAAGTTCAACAAGATGAATCTAAATAAAGTTGGACGTTACCTCGACCCAAATACCACTCATGATAAGAACAGTCGTCCAAAGAATCCAAATAATATGAATAATCATCTCAAATTGTAGAAACATTAAGAATGGCTTCAAAAAGCAGAAATAAAATGTTTTCTTCACAATATGAGATGGGTTCAAAACTATCAAGACCAAAAAAAGTTGTATTCACAAAAACAGCAGATCATTATAGCCCCCCCACCCTCTCCCAACCAATTTTCTTGTTCATATACATTTAAAACTAAATTTTGTTGAAAAGTTTTATAATAGTTTTTACAATCAAAATAATACTTTGTTTAAATGCTGACCTTCTAACAAAAGATATTCCAATTCAAAATCAGCAGAAACTCCATTTTTGGCCTGAAAAAGAAAAAGAAACACAAAACAAAAATTCAATAAATGAGAAAAGCAATACAAACACAACAGACATATTTGATAGACTTTTGCAAATCATTTTTATTCACCCCCAAACAAGACATACTGCCACTTGCGACCATGTAAGGAGACGAGTGATATTTCAGTTTACATTACAGTTAAACTTCTGCATCTCAATGAAAAAAAGGAATGGAATTCTAAACTCTAGTAGTCCAACGAAAGAAGCTATTAGAATAGAAGATTTTCCGAAATCTAGAGACCTAAGAGGTGGCATTTTGTTGTTAAACAGGTTTGTCAGATGTATATACACCGAGGGGGTACAAGTACAATGAGTTCATCAGAGCACATTCCATTTAACTTATCAACATAACATGAACTGACCACCTCAACTGCAACGTTCTTTGATCAACATAACATGAACTGACCACCTCAACTGCAACGTTCTTTGATCAACATAACATGAACTGACCACCTCAACTGCAACGTTCTTTGATCAACATGATTATCATCAAATGAAACCTACAGAAATGATGTCTAATGGTGTGGACAGTGGAACTACGTTCTTCTAGAATCTGGGTAAAAGACAACATTGACCCTACACCACTTCCTTTCTAACAAAATCAATGTGGTGACGAAGTGAAAATCTGGCCGAGCCTATGAGAGGTTTGATTTGGAGAGAAAATTTTAACCAAATATTCATGAAATTTAATGTCAGAAGTTGGAATGGCTTGAAAGATGCCATGAACTCTGCAACAATTGCAGAATTCATGATGTCATTAACAAAGACATTGCATTATTCATGGTCGACAAATTTCATATTAAATCAACGGTGATCATTCAATGGGTAAAGTTTTATTCAAAAGACTAAATTAAATTTGAACTTTTTAAGTTTCAATTTCAAAATAAAAACTTGTGATCCTTTCATTTTTTTTTGTTTCACCAATCTTTGTGTTTTATCTCAGCACGGTGCTCGTCTTTAGAAGAGATACACTTCAATAGGACTTTAGGAAAAAGTTGACAAGAAAGCTAAAAGTCACTACAAACCTGTTTATTTCCACTAGGTTTAATTTTTGAGAAATGCTTAAGGAAGTACAACTCAGTAGACAAACCTGTTTATTTTCACTACGAGGTGTGTGCAATAAGTAATGCCCCTGAACCACTTCCAGTTGTCTGATCTAGTGAAATTTTGCATGCGCAAATATTTATATCTTTACGGGTTATGTGGCAAATTACAGCTCTGAACTAATTATGATTTCTGTTTTACAGGTGTTTGAATTGAGTCAGGTGTGAAATGGAGCCTGTTGAATGTCAAGCAGTGATCCGGTTTTTGTATTTGAAAGGACGCACACCACAAGAGACTTTTGATGAAATGAAATAAACTTATGGTGATAATGCCCCATCATATGACCTTGTAAAACGCTGGCATTGTGAATTCAAACATGGTCGGAAGTCTATGGAAAGAAGCTCCCAGACCTGGTCGCTCCCCTTCTGCCATTGATGAGGCATCTGTCTGTCAAGTTGGGGCTGCCATTTTGGAAGATCAGCACATTACTATTCACCAAATAGTTCAAGATGTCAAGATTAGTACAGAGTCTGTAGAAACTATCATTTATAACCATTTGCATATGCATAAGGTGTCTGCCAGATGGATTCCTAGGTTGCTCACACCATTCCAGAAGCAAGAATGCGTCGAGTGCTCGAGGATGAATTTGGAGATGTGCCAAGATGAGTCAAAATTATTCAAAACACTGATTACACAGGATGAAACCTGGGTCCATCACTATGATCCAGAGACCAAAGCCCAGTCAATGCAGTGGAAGCACTTGGACTCACCACCTGCAAAGAAGGCAAGGGTGCAGCCCTCCGCTGGCAAGGTCATGCTCACAGTCTTCTGGGACCAGGACGGTGTAGTGATGACAGATTTCCTGGCAAAGGGTACCACAATTACAGGAGCCTATTATGCTTCACTTTTGAGGAAATTAAGGGAAGCTATCAAAATCAAGAGGCAGGGCAAGATCAGCAAAGGTACCCTCCTCCTGCAGGACAACGCTCCGGTCCACAACTCGCATGTCACCAGATCAGAAGCATGGGCGTGTGGTTATGAAATCCTCTCCATCCTCCCTACTCTCCTGACCTTGCACCCTCTGACTTTCATCTCTTCCCAGCCATGAAGTAGTTTTTGAGAGGAAAGCATTTCCCTGATGATGCAGCCTTGATTTCTGAAGTCACGTCCTGGTTGGAGGACCAACCTGGGATGTTCTACAAAACGGTCTCCAGAGCTGTACCAAACAATGGGAGAAATGCATAACTCTGGGTAGTTCCTATGTAGAGAAAGTAGTACCCAGTTTCGTTGCTCTACTTCTATGGGAAGTGGGTCAGGGGCATTATTTATTGCACGCCCCTCGTAGGTTTAATTTTTGAGAAATGCTTAAGGAAGTACAACTCAGTAGACAAACTTGCCTAAAACTATTTTTTACATTTTTTTGATACAATCTTTAATGATTCGTGATGTTATCAAACTAAAATTTTAAAATGGTCAGATTAGTCATTTTTTATACAGGTAGCTGAAGGTTTTTCTAAAAAATTCTTTCATCACAAAACATTTGGCAAATAGGATGCCCAAATGTATAAAACAAAAAAATTTTACATCCATAATTATCCAAGAATTTTGTGACTTTCTAATGAGTCAGTTCTTAGCATTTTAAACTTAATTTGTGACAAAAGACAGTTTTGATGATCATGCCACAGTAGAAAGAATACAAAATAAGTTGTAGGGATAACTTTATAGTGCTGGAGTGAGTAATACTGTTGTGGTTATGGAACTAAACACTTGATTGTTGTTGGATTTTGTTGGTTCCAGTGCTTTGTCTCATGCTAAGATCGTTTACATTAAAAAACAAAAAACAGCATCCCTTGAAAATTCAATACTTCTCACAGCTTTCTGTGGCAAACTGCTGGTATCTTTTTTGTTTTCCTTAGCTTATTTTCATCATCATTATCTGGCCATCCAGAAAGTCAACAAATAATTTTTATGAAATCACTGGTCTGTGGAGCTTCATCAATTAGCCGGTCATTTTAGTATCATTAACTTTTCTAGTTAATCTCTCCCGATGGTTCTAGCTATGGAGGAGTTCAAGATGGGGATGGAGGCATACCATACTTTCAGAAATTGATATACTTATCGATATTTCAAAACTTAGAAAAAATAAAATTTCGTCAAATGTTCATTAAATTATATTTAAATTTGTCAACAATCTGAAATTATGCCGATTAAGAGATTTCACTTTTGCTAAAAAAAAAATGTAAATCGTTTGGAAAGCACTCACCTCTTCAAGCATGATGTTGTCCAAGTCATAAAGCGACTTAACAGATTCCACCAACCAACTTTCGGGTGGATGCATATTCAGTGTGAGCAAGGACTTCTGAGGTAAATTTTCAAACCGAGCCAATGGTCCGGCACTTTCACTGCCATCAGCGTTGAACTTCACGTCAGGTTCTAACACATACCGATAAAAGCTGAAATTTAAAGAGAAAGAAAAAACATTCACAGGGAAAATTGAAAATATAAACAAAATTTATGTCATTTCAATTTAAGCAATGTTGCATTGCTGCGCTTGTTATAGAAGTATTTTAATGGAACATGTTCTGAGGAATTCATTGCACTTATCCCCCCCCCGTGATGTCCAGCAGCAAAATCCCACTCCTTTCACTGTTGAGGTGCCTAAATGCTGGAAAGTCTTCTACTCTAATCGTTTCTTTCCTCAGACTGCTAAACCTTGGAATCCCCTCCCTGTTTCCCGCTAACCAGAATGTACTAACCTGCAAAAGTTATGGGAACAGATATCTTGCTCATCCCTCCTCTTATAGTTCCCTGTATACATGGTATCAAATAATAGTCCCTTATGTCTGAGTCATATATGCCATCTTTGCGTTGAGCAAAAAAAAAACAGATTAAAATAAACATGGCTAAAATAGTTAATTGTGGTGACATTCAGTTGAGCAAGGTGTTTCTTCAGAAGCAAGATTTTCAATATGGATGACACTTCAAGCAAATGCAATTTGGATTTAAAAGAAGAAAAAAAAAACGCTGTAAATTTTACTTATATCTTATATATAAAGTAAAGTGAGATTTCCCCTGTATCGTTGATCGGAATAGTGTTCTATTAAAAACGTATAGATTTAAAAAATTTGTATAGTCAATAAGATCAGACAAATATTGGTTTATGTTAAAAAAAATATTTTAATACAACCACATCCAATCTTATTACATTTAGAATTTGTTGATCTTTTCCTTTTAACAGAGTATGCAGACCTCATTATTTCAATGTTACTGATTCTCTTATTAGAGTCAAGATATTTTTACCTGGTACAGCCTGAGTAGGTTATATTCATATTAATCGAGGATATATCCTCAGTACTCAATCTGATGGAGTCAGAACCATTTTTGAGTAGGGAATGACCTTGCATATGTCAGACTGAGATATAGTTTTCTGAGTAGTCTTAGGAGGGCCATCCTCCCATGTCTTGCCTCTCACCTTTTAGGTAAAGTAAGGTTATTGCTTACTATCTGAGGCGCACCTACTACGGTATGTCAACGGGGCTGCCAAAATAATTTTTTAAAAAACGAGTGCTTCTCATTTGGAGGCGTTAGCTTGACTCTTCACCTTCCGACCTTGTGTCACATCTTTCTGCAGTGAGAACGAAGTAAATAACTATTACTATTATCCCTTGATCTTTAAAATGATCAAATCAAATATTTTCTGCTAATCAAAATGTAGCAAGATCCATAGAAATTCCATTGTATTTGTCATTGGCTCTACATTGCTGCCGTGGACGTCCAAGATGAACACAAATTTATTATTTTAGTATCTTCATTCAAATTGAAACATACTCATCAAACTACTTTGGTCAATGTAGTTTTATATCCAGTTATGAGGATCTGTCCTTCAAACACGAGTTTGTGACATATTTCCATTGTGTGGATAATCAGTGTGAATGTAAACCCCACACAATTTATAATACAGAGTCGAATGAAAAATTTGTTGCCCTAAAGAAAACAACACTACATTTTTTTATTTTAAAACTTATTGAAAAAAATCAATGGTCACATGTAAACATGATCAATTCAGGCAAAAATCAAAAATTTTATCGACTTTAATAGAAATTCTTGTGTTATATGTATTCTCTTTCTCCCCCCCCTCTCCATTTTTATATATCTGCACATTATATTCTTTGTCTGATGTATACTGCCATATTTAAGACATCTATTTCTATTCTATGGACACCTGGCACAAATGCAATCCCCATGACATTGCTGCACTACTTTTGGACAAAACATATACAGTAGAACCCCGGGATACGGTTGTCCTAGGATAAGTTTTTTTTAGGTTTGATGTTGAAATACAATGTTTTTCAGGCCCTGTCTTACGGTGTTATTTATGTTATTTGATTATATACATGTATATTGTATACTGTATTGTATTTTATATTTTAATTGGAATTCATTAATGCATTTTGTTACAAATTTTTAATGCTGTATCAGAGGGTTCTACTGTGCTACACTTTAATTCTAAACTAAAAAGCAAGAAAGTATTTTAGTTGGAGTTTTACAACATTCATACAACAGTATTATCAGATGAAATTTAAAAAATTACTTTTGGTTTTTTTTTCATTAAAATCTTTAAAAAGGGGTGAACAGTGATTATATACTTATGAACATGAAATTGCATTAATCCATTATGATATACATGTTAAATATATGTCTACTTAATTAAAGATAAATCAATAAAAACAATTGTGGTGAAATATACAAGGTTTTTGATTTATATTTTATTTGATTTTTAAAGTACAAAAATTCATGAAATAAGCAAATGAATAAAAATCTGTTATAATTTTGCTGTGAATAAATGGTTTAGATGACTTACTTGGTCAGTGGCAATTCAGAGAGTTTATCTTTGCAGTTCATAAATATTTTTATATTTATATTCGCGACTTCTTTCAGAGTCTGAAAATGAATAAGAAAATAAGACACAGGTAAAAATTCAAAATGGCGTCTAGAAATTGCTGGGTATGTAATTAGTCAGGTCTTTTACTTTATTCACATAATGACATTTTCAGAATTAAATTCAAACACTTATTGTATACATGGTTAATTATTTACAGTTTTTTTTTTTTTAGTTTTTTTTTTTGTAACAGATAGAAATTCAAAAGTCATTTTGATAACTTTAAATTTTCATTGAAAACAAAGTGAATTCTAAAATGATTTATAGATTAATGATCAAGCTTTTATAGAAATAGAAGATATGATCACGTATATTGAATTGTGACAATTTGGGTGGTGGAGAGACATATAAAAAGGCCATTCAGCAATCCTATCCCTGTAAATATCCTAAACTTGAATTTGGTTTTAGGTTTATAAGGCATGTGTACACAGGATGATGCTGTATAAAAGTGAAACTTAGCCAGTGAGGGTTGAGGATATGCATTGCATGGAAAGAAAGAAATTATGTGAAAGTTAAAATACAGAAGAAATACAAATTACGGAGAATACAGGACATTTGCAAACCCACATTTTATTTATTTATAAACCAGTACAATTTTAAAATTAGATTCAGCCATGAATGGATTAACTGATAAAAGATAAAAATTAACAGAAACTCACAATCAAGATGGGCACAATTTTTTGTGCCTCTCGTGAAGCCGGGTCCATAATGATCTCCATTTCAAAAGATGGTGCATGGGGGTTGGCCGGGATTTTCACGACACTAAAACAAAACCAAAACTTGTAGACACAGAAGCTGCTTTGAAACTCTTAGCAAATTATAGTTACAAAAAAAAATATCACGTGAAATAACATCTCAGAAGTTATAAAGCAAAGACGCAAAGATTTTATGAGAATCATTTTTATTTTTTTGTGAAAATGGAAAACCTTCCAATTGATTGTATGAAAACTAGATTTCCAACCTTGGATATTTTTCTAGAAGTATTGTACCTGTGATGAAATGAACATTTCATATTCCAAAATTTATGTAAATTGATATAGTAATATTTTTTTAACTATAAAAATCATTATTAAAAATTTAAATCTTGCAAATTTGAATTGAGTTATTTTTCTTCATTTATGTTTTAAATTGTTTTCAAAATGGAAGACAAGACAGCCACTCCTCTGTTACTCATAAAATTTGATTTTATTATTTAAAAAAAAAACTAATTGGTCAATTACATATGATTTTTAGAATATGATATTTTCGTTTTTGTCATAGGTATGTACATCGAGATTTTTCTTTATTTTTGCATTTAATTTCAGGGGAATTCTGAACAGGAGTTACATAATCCAGAATTCCCTTTAAATTATGTAAATAATGTATATATATATGTGTGCCATATATATATATATATATATATATATATATATATATATATGTGTGTTTGTTTTTTCTTATTGTTTCAATCGTTTAGTGGTGTTGCTTTGATATCTATTAATATGTGTATAGAAATATACGATAATATATAAAAATATGAGTATGGAAATATTCATTGTGTTCTACATGTGTATAAAATGTTTGTTGTGTGTGTGGCTGTTTCTTCACAAATACATGTAGTTAACAAACGTGACAAATTTTCATAGTTCTTTACCATTAAATGATATGTCTGCTCGTCTTAGACCAAAAGAATCACTTATCTTCTCATTTGTTAAAATCCTAAAAGAACATTATAACAATGAGTTATATTTTATATGGATTTTATTTGTCTTATGGATTCCCTTGTTTGAGTTTGGCATGCTGAGTCTCTTTCTACATTTTCATTTGTTACCTTTCCTGCTTCCAACAGGGCTGTCCGCACATCTGTTCACACGTTTCTCACCAACTCATTAGTTTGATCTCTGCTAACTATTTCATCACCAAAACAGACCAAATCACACATCATCCACATAAACTGAAACCTTGTTTACTTAACTTAATCAAATTCCAATCTACTTTAAAATTTCTGAATTGACTTCGTTTATCTAATTTCCGAGTTAAATTCCTGAATAAACATTCCAAGCTATAAATACAGATTTTCCAAAATCTAATAGTTTTATTTTTCTAATAATGATCAACCAGGTTACCACAATGTTGTTTGGTCAATATCTAACACAAGAACAAAATTGGTTATGCAGAAACAAAGAATATTTTGTTAACCCTTTTCTCACTTCTAGACATTTTCCTGAAATAGCGAATTACGTTAATACTTCATGATGTGTTACACTTTTTTCATTGGAAGACATCTTACATACTTTTCTTTGTTCCTTCTCTCCTTTTCCAAATAAGTTCTGCGTACTTTGTATGCAATGCTAATTAGTCTTTTATAAAAATATTCACACAACTTTCTTTTTGATTAGTTTTACATATATAAATTTCTATATTCTGTTAAAATGTAAGTAGTATATTTTTCTGACTTACCTGTGAGTATCGGAATGATAATTGATTTCTTTTCTTGTCTTTGACAGAGATTTGGCTGACAGGAGTGAAGAAATCTTCATTACCAAATCACTGGCACTGAAATACGAAAGGAATCAAATCAAAGAATCGGTATTATAAAGAGAAATGATTATTGAACAAACACAATCTTATTGAGTAGATCCATTCTTTTTCATTGTCTAGACTAAGCACCACAGGTCGTTTTCCCAGCTGACTACAATATGATAATTTTCATATCTCATGCTAACAAATTTTGTTGAACCACATTAAATAATTAAACTCTCAATAATTGTTAAATCCTCCAAACAAACTCATTAACCTTTATTCTCAAGTGGACTTTAAACCTTTATAAGTGACTTACTAGTTTGCTTGTACATATGTATATAGATATATATTGAGCCTTCCAAAAAGAATTTCCTGGTAAAGATCTTATGGTAAAGCTCCAAACCAACAGAATAATCATATCTGCAATGACGTAAAGTGTTGGAAAGATTAGCAAAAAACAAAACAAAATGGAAGGATGTGAATCGAAAAAATGTACAAAAATCTTCAAGATTTATACGTTTCTTCTTTGTAGGTCTTCAAAGCAACGTTATCATACAACCGATTCCTACGTTTTTATGCAGACCTTTGCATTCTGCCAAATTTTCCCAGCTGCACTGGTTGGATAGTAAAGAGCAGATAAGACAGTATCATATCATATGGTCTTCCTCTGAACATTCGCAGATTGTTGGATCATAGTCATAGCAACTGTTGATCGCTTCATTCCTGTTCTAAGATGATTGAGAGGTTTTCACTGGAGCCAGGATGATTCTGAGCTTCAAGGAGGGGGGGGGGGCTCAGCTCAGAAGTGTATATTCTAATGTCAGTAGGAGGGGGAGCATTCTAACCGTCTGGTTCAAAGCTGTAGTCTGGTTCTTGAAATATTGTTAAGAGTTCAACATAACTGAGGAAGTTTCTCCTTGACTTCAGTCGTTGGACCATTATACAATTAAGCATTATATAATGTGATATTCTTCTCTTATTTATGAAAAACCAGGTACAGACTTATAATAATGAAGGAGATATATTGATTGTAGGGTATCTAGAGGACACACAAGGTTTAGAGGCAAAGAATCAAAGAAAAAATTAGTGCATTTAAATATTTCAGAATGTTTTGCTTATCACAGTTGTTATACGTATTCTTCGTGTCACTTTTCATAGCAACCTTCATGGAATTTCAAACTAAACACGTCATTAAATCCACTTGGGGGTAGATTGTCTTCATTCTGCATTCCATGCCTTCAAGATATCTAATATCAGTTAATCTGTTCTAAGTTCCTTTGTTGTGGATTGAACTCAAAACTTCAGTTGTTGCTGCTACTCATTGTTGCAATGGCATTCATCCTGGTCGAGTTGAGCAGTCTTCTTCTCTAACCTGCACTATATCTTAAATCATGTCGGCCCATGTACGGCGGTCTTGAGAAGCTCTACATAGAATTGACTGTAGATTACCTATTAACCAACACCTTTATCCACATCAAAATGGAATGAAGCCAAATGAAGAAAAACACTTTGTTCTCAAAACGTCTATGTACACTTACGACGAGCCTTGTAAATTCATCGTCTCAACATGCGCCTGGATTTTCTTGGCAGCTGTTTGCATTAAATGTTTCTCAAAAAGAGAAAAATCCTCTTGAATAAATAACTCGTCTGGACCGAGCGCTCCAATGACCTGATTGGAGAGAAAATTTTAAAAAAATAAAAAACAGTCTCAAAATCAGAAACAATATGATGAACGTTGGTCAGAAAAAATCATTTTGTTATGTTCTAATTTATAATTAAACAGTAAATCCAATTAACTATGCAAATAATTGTTAGGAGTAAAAAAAATTCTCCAAGTAAAAATTTTCATAACAATATCTTTCTGATGAGCAAAGAGTAAAAATTTTCTCTATTTTTAACTAAATGAATTTAGTAATACATTTATTTCCTTGCTTAAAAGTGTTCATTGAACATGTTTTATGACAAGTTACAATTTTAATGAATATCAAATCAATTCTTATCCAACTTATTAGGAAGATGCAATGTGCTTGTCGATAACCATCCGATGAAGAAAAAACAAAATTGAAAAGAAAAACCTTTATGATGTACATCTCCATGACGGAAAAAAAAATTGTATACTAAAATGGCATAAATTAATAAAATAGTTTTTTTATAAAGAAAATCATTTTTTAAGCCGTTAATAAGAATTCGTAAGCATTACACAAAAAGTACCAGGTGTAATTTCAACTATTTCTGAAGAGTCTTTTAAAGGGAAGTTAAGCAGTGATCAATTTGAGTGTTTTTCAACTTTCCCTATATTAAGAATGGATTTCTAAAATCTCATACATTTGAATGAGTTGAAATTATCTTCAAAGTATGAGTCGGTTTTATGACATTAAAAAAATGCAAAAAATTCAAATGTGCATTAATTCTTTTGCTTATTATGCATTAATAATAACGTGCATGGATTACTAAAACATCCAAGTGTCTTGTGTGTATGTGAAAAAGAATATATATATTTACACACACTTGCTGTACTTATATAAGATGCAATGAAGTCTTTTTAGATTTTATTGATTTGCAGTGTTAGGGATTTTTTTTTTTAGCTCTAAGGGAAACTACTCTTTGTATAAGGAAAAAATAAAATATAGTTATCCCCCTTGATGATTTTGATTTTCCTTTTTAAATTATAATTGAAATATGTTTGCAAAATAATTTTTAAACTGTGGCAAAGTTTGTAATTAAAGTTCACATGATACAATAAAATATAAAAACTTGATAGTGAGAATTAAAGTTCGATATGTCAGCTAAAATAATGCTATTAAGGTGCAACTTTTACAATCTCAAAAGATAACTTTTAATGTTAGATGTATAGTATATTTGAAAGGAGTCGAAAGAGTACAATACATTTGGCTTTAGTCAATGTAAAAAAAAAAAACGGAGAAAACAATCTGCTTTTCATATGGAAAAGAAAAAATTTTGATATTGCATTTATAGATAATTTTTTTGGCTTGAAGAATCCGAGATTTTGAACTACAATTTAAAAACTAACTTTTGAAAAAATTCTACATCCCTTTTTGGAAAGGAGGGCAGTGCAGAGTCGTAATAGTGTTACTATTTCATAATTGTTGACAATTTATTTACAATGTTCTGTATTAACACAACTCTTCTGGTACATGGTTTCATTAATTGCCTTTGGGTCAACCAGAGTCACAAATGGTTCAGTCCAATAGGGTTGAACGTTTTTTAAAAAAAAAAACGTTTAAAAAAAAAAAAAAAAAAAAAGGAATCACTTTCACTGGTAAAAACTGGAATATCCAACAATAATGTCATCAACTTGGAAAATTATTTTTCACTTTTAATTGACTTTCAAGCATCTTTTGTACATTTATTTTCATATTAATTAAAAAAGGACTTGTTATTGGATTTTAAATAAAATAGAATTTGAACGTCAGTGATATCCTTAATATATAGAGTACTTGAATCTGAATATTATTTTACTTAGTTAAAGTCTTGAAACACGAAAAAAAATCTTAGCAACAACAAAAAAAAAATTACTAAGCAATGCAACCAACCTTTCCATTGCCAATCACAGTTTGCACGCCAGGTGACAATTGTAAGACATGGGTGACAAAGGCACGGTGAATTTTTAAGAAAGTACCATCGTCTTTGTCTAACGTGGCCTGATACTGGTCAATGTCCATTCCCTGTTGAGAAAAATAATGAAATAAAAATGTGAAAAAAACCAAAGGATTCAGTTTTTAAAACTGCATTTAACAACGGCAACATTGTTCGAAGTTCAAACAATGTTGCCGTTGTACAATCGGCAAAATGCAAATATCAAGATGGCGGCAAAATATAAAAGATCTACTTCAATATTTTTTTTTACTTCAATATTTTTTTTTACTTTAAATGGAGGGGAGGTGATCATTATCAAAAATGTTTTTGGAAATTTAAGCAAAAAATAATTCTAAATAAAAATTTTACATAACAGAAGCCAGAGTTCATTTTAGTAAATTATAGATTTAATTAGATTTAATTAAATAGATCTGAACAAATAGATTTATATTCACACAAGATTTTTCAAAGAAATTCCTTCAACGTTAGAAGGAATTTCTTTTATAATCATTGTAAGAATTTCAAATGTTGGCATGTTTGACAATTTTTTACTTCAATTCTATCGACACTCATCTGATGAAAGTTCAGCTGAAAGCAGATTTTCTGGTGAGACAATAAAAATGAATCCACTTTTAGCAGACAGATCCGATATTGATCAGGATTGAATGAGGATCACTACTTTGCATTTTTTTCACGATCCGTATAACACCATATTACCTTATTTTTACTCATCGTCACCCCCTAATCAGAAATGTTGAAAAAAATCTTTTTAGGGTCTCATACGGATATGGTTCAAATTTTATTCATAAATCATAAATATATTTTCCGGTATGTAGAGAGCAACATAGAAATTTATGACCACTTTCATCGTCACAAATTGTTATACATGATTTTAATTTCATAAAAACAAGATATATTTCAAGTTTTAAGAAGTGTACTTAGAGATTTGGGAACATGGCCACTGTATTGTACGGTAAATTTTACATAAAAATACACTTTCAGATTTTATAGATTCTCTAATCTTTTTTTTCTGTAGAATACACATAATATCACAGCCATTGAGTTTATATATATATATATATATATATATATATATATATATATATATAAACAAATATGCCATTTGTTGCTACAATAAATTTACTGTTTCAATTTAAAAAGATTTCATGAGGTTAAATAGGCCACTGTTCTTACTTAAGGACAGTCTTTTAATGAAAATAAGAAATTTGGAAGGCTTTATTTTTTTTTGATTTTGTCTTCTAAAATTATAATTTGCATAATATGATTGAATTTACTGGAAGAAAAGGGTAGGAGAGAGGTTTAATCAGCAGCCACCTGACACAGTAAGAAGTAGCCCTAAATCACGTCAGATAGCTAGACGAAAGGGGAAAAGATGGTAGGGTTCAGTTCAACCGCCTGCGGTCAGTCACCATAGTGATTTAGTTAAGAACTACTTACTGTATCTGGTAACCACCAATTAAACCATCTTTTTCTTCCAGTAAATCCAATCACACGATGCAAATTATAATTTTATAAAAAAAAACTTCCAAATTTCTTATTTTCATTAAAAGCATGGCCTCAAGTAAGAATGTTCACCTGATGACAATATTTTTATCTTGAAACAGTAAATTTATTGTAGCAACAAATGGTAATTTTGTTTACTTAAACTGAATCAAATAATATTCATCTCTTTTTTATTGAGTACTATCAACAACCTTGTTAAATTCAATGGTTTTTACTTTTGAATATCTTTACCGGGAATATATACATATATACAGAGTGCATCAGAAATACCTCCCACATTGTAAACTTTCAACAATATGTTGCTAATGAACTTATGCAAATATCAATGATGCTTCTATTTAGCTAATAACTTGCCATTTTTTTTTTTCAGGTATCCTTATCAAACAATATAGTGTAGACTGGTACACATCATGTTTTTACTGTAGAAATGTTTTTGAAGAATGCTTAATTTGTAACACAGAGAGCTTTCCGAGTTCTTAACAAGTTATCACGCCATGATGATGATGATATTCCAGATAGAAAATCAAGACAGCTATGGGTTGCAAATTTCAGAGCTGCAGGTTTGGCACTTAAAAGTAAGCCACCTTGACGTCCTCAGTGCTCGAATGCCAGAGTATTTGAGCTCTGACACTTTCTGTTACTTAGTCTCCTACATGTTTAACTTGCAAACATGCGGGAGATATTTCTGCTAAACCCTATACATATGTATGCATATAGAGAAATAGAAAGAGACATAGGTTTATAAACAAAAAAAAAAAAAATGTTCAAAGCTTTAAAGATTACATTCAAATTTTGTTTAACACAAATAAAAGTGATTCGTTTTACTTACGTTAACTTCAAAATCTTTTAACGTTTTCACACCGGCCTTCAAATTTTGGACATATTCTTCTTTGACAAGTTTTGTCACAAAATTCTTCGCCATATTTCCGGTTAGGGTTGACATGGCAACATAGACAGCCCGACTGATGAAGTTATCTTGCTCCAAGTTGAGGGGATTAAAAATGATGCCCACACGCATATGATTGGAAAATCTCTGAAGACAAAAGAAGACATGTTCAGAAATTGTAAAGCATCAATGATTTTGGCAGAAAACTTTGAATCTTCATTTGAGTTAAATTTGAGAAGCTGTTGCGCTTCGTGTTAAGATTTGTTTTATAGCATATCATCCTTAAAGGTAATTTTATGCCACACAATCCCTTAATCAATAATAAAGACCAATGCGTATTTATTTTCATAATTTTTTATATAGAAAAATCTATGTAATTCCATCCTGTCAGAGAAAAGTTAGCAAGCAAAAAAAAAAAAAAAAAAAAAATATGCCTGACAAAACCATTTCAAGTGCTGAGGTGAAATGACAAAGCAACTAGCAAGTCAAACCAACCCCTGATATTTTAAATTGATTCAGAAAGATTGATTCAGAAAGAAATTCTTGATTCTAAATAAAAAGTTGGTATTTTTTAAGTTATCAGGAATGATATTGATTTATAAAAACTTAAATTGCTGATGAAATTCTCAAATTTTATATAAATAATGAGAACAGTGGCAAAGCATAACATTTTGTGGCCTTGAACAGTAATAATCAAGACACACACACACACAGTGATATTATCAACAGAAGTATGTTACAGAAAGTATGCATTTAGTTTTGTGGCCATAAAGTCATCAATAATTGGCACAATGCTTAGTGAAATATCTTCTGGAGCGGTAGAAGGATCCCACCATCTTTCCAGCGACCTTGGCAACAGACTTGATGTACATGTTCCATTTCAGATCAGGAGTAAAGGTCAAACCCAGAAGCTTGTCAAAACACGGGGCATCACCCAGATGAGAGCCATCCATCACAATTGATGCCAGATGGGGATCAGATAAGGATAGAAGTTTGGTTTTGGATGCATTAAAGGTAACCAGCCACATCTTTCCCCACTGAACCACGCGCTCGAGATCAGAGGAGAGAGAATCAGAGAGAACTTTCTCATTTACAGCCTTTGATGTGTTACCGTAGATGGTCGTGTCATGCAAGATATGGCAGCAGTATTCCATCCTTGAACGTACTTGGCTTTTATATAGATAGAGAATAGCATCAGTAGTGAGATATCTTCTGGAGCGGTAGAAGGATCCCACCATTTTCCCAGCATCCCTGGCAACAGATTTGATGTACGTGTTCCATTTCAGATCAGGAGTAAAGGTCAAACCCAGAAGCTTGTCAAAACATGGAGCCTCCCCAAGACGAGAGCCATCCATTTCAATTGATGCCAGATGGAGATCAGAGCGTTGATGTAAAGATAGAAGCTTGGTTTTGGATGCATTAAAAGTGACCAGCCACCGTTTCTCCCATTGTACCACGCGCTCAAGATCAGAGGAGAGAGAATTAGAGAGAACTTTGTCATTTACAGCCTTTGATGTGTTGCCATAGATGGTCGCGTCATCAGCATAGATGTCAACGAATGATTTAAGTATGTGTTTTGGGAGATCATTGATGTAGATCAGGAAGAGAGTTGGGCCCAGGATGGACCGTAGGGGATTCCAGCATTAATACTGTGGGCCTCTGATTTCTGCCCATCAACCACTACTCTTATGAACCTATCAGAGAGAAATGATTTAATGATTGAGAAAACATTTCCAGTAATACTGTAGCTGGACATCTTGTGAAGTAGGCCCTTATGCTATACCTTATCGAACTTCTGTAAAACATTGTCACATCATCTACAATTCCAATATCCATAAGCATTTAGCATAAAGTGTCCTCAAAAGTCATTTTTTTTTTAATCCTCTCAATATTCATTTAATTAAGCTTTATCCTTGAGTGGCTTTTAGCCTTGGCACCTCAGTAATTGTTTTTTTTTAGCAAACAAAAGAGTCTAAAATTCAGCTTTTAACATCAGTTTGTTTTTTTTATATCAATAATTGAAATACAATGTGAATGAGAGAGAAATATGAATTTCGATTTGATAACCAAAGAAAAAATGAAGACTTTTGAAGCTGATAAAATAGAAAATGACAAATGCAACAGCGTAAAAGTTTTTAAAATGCTATTTCAAAAACAGAATCATAGCAATGCGTTTTGGAAGATGCAAATTACTCCTCACACTTCAGTTTCCTTACTTTTTTTTTTAGATTTTATATATAAAGTGAGACATACAATTAAAATAAGCAAAATAATGTTTGATTTTTTTTCTATAACTACAATCGTTTTCTTGAAATTTTTCATCTTTCATTCAAATTTTTATTTTGAATTAATGTGGATTCTTTAATTCTTTAAAACTAAAAATAAAGCTGATTTAATATTTCAGAATTGTAGTTTATAAAGAAGATGCTTTAATTTTAATTATTTTAAGTGTAAAATTATTTGCCCTTTCAATACGCATTCCTATTCATAACGGAAAAAAATTTATCAATTTATTTTTTATTTAAATAGATAAAACTAGTACATATATACATATATATATATATACACACACACACACACACTAGCGGGAGGAGGGGGGCAGCTTTGCCCAGTCGTAAAATCGACTTAAATGATATTTTAATTTTTCCAGATTTGGTATTATATATATTGTAATGATTTCAAAAGAGAAAAAAAAAAAAGTATTTGGGTGCCATCAGCTAGAATCGAAACAAAAAGCAAAACTGTAGAATTCAAAGCTGGTGATGTTACCACTGTACCAATGTGATACGCATATAAACTGGAAAAAAAAATTAAAAATTAAAAATAAACTAAGATGAATGTACAAAATGTGTAACGATTTTTTCATTTTTGACTCATTTTTCACCCTTTAAAACTATTTTAACCGGCTAAAGACCCATAAAAGAAGGGTCCATAAAAAATGCAATCATTTGAGACCCTAGCGCCGCTCTGCGACTTTTAGTTTTGAAAGAGATAGAATTAGAAAATATGGAGACAGACATATAACCTTTTATAGATTAGATAACATTTATCATGGAAATTACAAGGTTCCCGGAAGTAAAACAACAAAAAAATATTTCAAATTTTTTTTTTTATATGATAGTGTACTCAAAATTCAGCAAAAATACTTGTGAATGCATTTTTTTCAAGAGTGATAACTGATAAGTGGACAGCAGAGAAAAAATTGAAAACCTTTTTCCTTTCATTTGGAATTGTATAAAGTAATTTTATGTTATTTACCAGATTTTTAATGGCCGTGTAGACTAATTCTCTTCCTTTTGGTGATTCAACATCAGCTACAATCCAAATGGAAACTGCACGAAGGGAAGTATCATCTGCAAAAAAGAAAACACTGATGAAAATAGATGGGGGGGTGCAGGTTGTAATGAAACTTTGTGACTTGTTCGACAATTATATCAGACAATATTTCTACTTATACAAGAAAAAGTGGTCTTGGGTTAGAATTTTATCAAGTGAATCATGGGTTGAAATGTAGTGGGGAGTCTGACATGAAGAACCCTGACTTTGACAAGATACACCTAGAGAAAGTCAGAGGTTACATCGACCAAAACGTTGTGAAAATAACACTTAAGATTAGAACAGTAATTCAAAGAATCCAAACAATATAAAAAGTTTTTGTTGCTAAACCATCTTATTTCATTTGTACTGTGTAGTTTCAAAGACATTAAAATATCAAATAATATGAACTTTTTAAATAACTTGTATAAAATCATGATAACGTTATGGCAATTTGTGTTTGTGACATGATCGAATTCAAAACAATTAAAAACCGCAAATGCAGTTTCATGTGCAGCAGAAATCACAGAAGAGTGAATTTTGTTTTTTCTTAAAAAAAAAATTAACGTGTAATCAATTAAAAAAATCTTAAACATTGCGCAATTCTTACAGAATTTATCAAACATATTTCATGCAGATTAATAGCAGTTAAGTAACACAAAAAAAGAACAAAACGCTTGGCAATACCTTTGCGTGCTAAATAGTGCATATTCTGTGCAATCACTGATGACATCGCTTTCACACTGAGGCTTGAAAAAGATTCAGGATCATTATAAAGGTCTTTATCTACATAAAAAGAAAAGAAAATATGTACTTTGCAATACCGTAATCAGAGATTGCTTTGGTTTACGGCATATCAACAATCTATGCTGAATACATTTGTTTAATGGAATCCTAAATCAGGATAATTATTTTATATTGTTTTTTAGAAAACGTAACATGCTAATATTTTTAACATTAAAAAAAAGAAAGACATTAACATTTATCATAAACTTTATTAAATTAAAAAAAAGCTGTTGCAGTTTTCTTTTTTAAATTTTTAATTCATTTGCAACTATTGTCGCAGTTTCATTTTAATTAAAAGTACAATTCCTGTAAATTGTATTGGTTTTAACATCCAAAATTCTCTTCTAAACAAAACAAAAAAAAACATCTCTTAATCAACGGAGTTATTTCCCTTGTATCAGTGCAATACAATTAATAAATATAAAATTCAACACGATAACTTTATATATTAGATAAATGAAGATTATTACCATTAAACCATGATAGAGTTAACTCCCTTTGCCTATAGACTTCTTGAATGTCGGTGTAAGTATTACATATTGTTTTGTGTATTTGTGTCAATACTACAAAGTGACTGCAAGACTTTAATACACCCAATTTAATAAACAGTTTGGATGAGTAAAATATCAAGTTTATTTTAAATAGTCTTGAATTTGTGATGTCAGTTTCTGATTTGCTAAATAAATTAGCAAAGCAGTGACAATGTTTTTGTGTTGTGAATTTATATTTTATGTTTTTTAAGATACGGTCGGCAAATCATTTTTTTTAAAAATATGTTATTTTAAGCAAAAACAATATTACATACTTAATTGTCGAAAATAGTAATACAGGGTGGAACGATAAAATTCTCATCCTAGAAAAGATGATATGATTCCATTTCCATTTGATGAAAACTGGTTTTCTTTTTTTTGTTGTAGACCATCTACTAGTCGGCCAGTGGTGCACAAATCCCAAGAGCAATACAAGCCTTTTACCATGTCTGAAAGTGAGACAATGTTCAATGAGCGAGATCGGAGATGCGCCGCTGTACAACTCATGCTCTCTACTGATCCAAGTTATGACAACTTGACCATTGCCAGCACCCTCAACATGCATCGATTGCCATGAATAACAGGGACGTGCCTAAGGTGATGAAAACAAAGTTTCCCACCACGGTTATGGTTTTAGTGTGCTTTCAAGTGAGGGCCATATCATGCCACCTCACATCTGTGAAGTCGGATTGAAAGTCAACACCAAAGTGTATCAGGATGTGCTGAAGAGTGTGGTGATCCCCTGGTGCAATCAGATGGCAGCTGACAGACCCTGAGTGTGGCAGCAGGACGCGGCGCCAGCCCACAAGTCCAAAGACACCACGGCTTCACTCAAGGAGTGTTACGACTTTACATCCTTCTCTCACTGCACCCCCCCCCTTTCCCCTCGACCTGAACCTGCTGGACTACTTCGTTTGGTCATTCATTGAGAACATCACCTACATGACCTCCCATAGCACCAAAGTCAAGCTGATCACCGCCATCTGCTGAGTATTTGCCAAGCTCCAATTAGCGCTTGTGGGAAAGGCATGCTCCAAGTTCCAGACCCATATTGAGGTGGTGATTGAGGCTGAAGACGGCTACATTGAATAAATGTCAGTTCTACATAATCACGTTATTTGAATAGATTTTTTTTTCGGTAAAAGTTTCAAAATAAAGCTATAATTTAGTTGTCTTTAGGGTGACACTTATCGTTCCACCTTTACAAAAATTCATTGAGTCGAAAGTTATTTATAACTAAAAGTGATTTTTACATAAAATTGGGAGAAATTACATTTTTCTAAGAAATTATAAAGTAGAAAGTTGGAGTCTGCACACAGGGGACATAACTCTGAAACAAATATTTTATATCACTTGTTCATGCTTGCAATATTTGTTGTCTATAACGATACTTTTTTTTTATGAAAAACACAATAACAGTTGCTCTACTTGATTAATTTTTATAATTTTTGGATATTGATTGATTTTCTGACATAATATTGATTTTGCTTAACACGATATAAAAAAAATCAATCTGTCGATTATATCTTAACAAACACCCATTTTTTTTGTGAATTCCTTTTCTTAAAATAATTTCATAGATTCATCGTTCCATGTGCTAACGTGAATCGGGTTATAGATGGCCTCAACACCTGATTCGTCAAACTAAACAACACATCCTATTACATTTGCATAGGAACATCATTTTGATGAGCAACAGTCTTCTCTCTGTTATTAGAAAATCTTTTGAAAGGTTGATCAACAGTAATATTGCTCATTTTCTTTAGTGATCTTCAGTATAGCTTCATGGTTCTCATCCATTGTTGATGTATTAAATATTTTAACTGAGCATATCTGCCAGTTTATGGATAATTCAGGAGAGAATAATGCCATTGCACTTGACATTTTCAAGACATCCTGGTCTTCTACATAAACTTGAAGGTTATGATATTGGTGGTAACGTTCTTGACATCATACGGCCTTTGTTTTCTTTTGATCAAAGCTTGTAATTCTAGATGGGGTTTCTTTATTTTATTTTATTATAAATGTTTGTCTTTAAGGCCTTATTCTACATCCAACACTGTTTTTTATAAAAATGACCTTTCAGAGAACATCATTACGAAAATAAACATTTATGCTGATAGTACTACTCTCTAATCGGATATTGCTTCTTGCATATCTTTCTCGAATCATTTGAAATATACAGCTGAGCTAGAACTTAATCTCACTTCACTTTCAGATTGGAGTAAGAAACGGCTTGTTTTGTTTAATACTGTTACGACTCAGTTCCTATCTTTCAATTGTAGGTGCGTCCTTTTTCTTTCCAAGAGTTTTATGGATGGCTCCGCTCTTGATTAGAAATCGACTAAAACTTCTTGGTCTTTCTTTCTCATTAAATCTTTCTTGGAATGCATATATTACTCTTTCTGTTTCTTGTAAAATTGGTTCTATATCTCTAAACACTTTTGTCCACCCAAAGCCAATCTCTATCTCTACAAATCTACTATCAGACCAAGTATGGAGTATTGTTGTCATATTTGAGCCAGTGAATCTCTATGCCATTTGAAGTTTCTTATCTGTAATTTGATTGACCAAACCCTTTCTTCTTCATTGCAACCTCTCTCAAAGGTCATATTACTAGTCTCAGTCTTTTTTATAAATATAATTATGTGTTCTTTCACCTCTTACCTACAGCCTTGATCTTTTCAAGACTAGAGTCAATACGCATCGTCTGTTTTTGCAATAATCACCATTTGATCTTGTTAGCTTCTTACATCAAGTGGCTTCATGTCTTGCCTTGAGCGATTTTCATAAAAAAATTTTTAAATAGCAATATTTTCTTTTTAAAAAAAAAATAAAACTCCATCTCTTTAGAAGACGTCACCTAATATGTTAAACAACACTTACACAATGGAATTTTTTTACACAATGGAATTTTTTTACACAATGGAATTTTTTTACACAATGGAATTTTTTTACACAATGGAATTTTTTTACACAATGGAATTTTTTAAAATCTACTTTTATAGTTTGATTCCTGAGTCGATTGAATATCAATTCTTAGTATGTGCAGATTGTGAACATTTCCACAAAAGGGGTGTTAGGGTTGGTGTCAGAAAAGTTCTACTTACTTGCATTTTCTGTCAAATCCAGAAACATGAGCGGGGCAGAGAGGATCCGAGAATTAATCCGCGGAAGTACATTTTCTTTCTCCATCAGCCAATCCAACATATTCATATTATCAGTCAGTTCACCCTGCGGAAAGAAAAAAACATTTCAAGAATCACATTTAAGATCAATAGAGAAAAACATTTAGACAAATTACAGGACATTAAGGGAAAAAATCTAGTAAAGTTGATACAACTTCAATGGCAAAGCAGACGCACTTTCTACGTTGTGTAAAAAGGAATACAGATAAATAGACAACGACTTTTCCAAAACAAGAGAAAGCCAATACAAACTCATAAATTCTTGATTATAACTAGTCGAGAAGTCAGTAAATTCAACTAATCCATGTCACTGGTAAGATATAACGTAAACCTTGATCTTTTCAAGCCAAGTTTTATATGCATCTCCTGTCTTTGCGATAATCATCTTTCATTTTTGTTAGCTATTCAAATGAAACATTGATGTAATTAAGCAAAAGTCAACAAAATTCAGTTTTTTTGTCATCTGCGAACATCATATTGACAGGTTTTTGCTTCGAGTGACCCTATTGTTTTTATCCATCATATCTGTTTCTTGTTGCAGTTTTTTAAGTTCTAATGTCGTTGGTTTGTTTCCAGTTTTGTCAAACCAAACGGTTGAAGTGATCTGGGAAGAATGCCTTAACTCACTAAACAAGTAAAATCACACAAAAAAAACACAAATAAAATCACATTAAAAAAAACACGATTAAAAGAAAGTTTATCATCTTAAAAGTTGGTTTAGAACTTAAAACCCTGAAGAGCAACATGTTTAATGGTCAATCAAGCACGATTTTATGTGGAAAAACACTGCAATGAAATCAATATTTACATTATTTCTAAATTGCTTGGACCTCCTTAATACCTTGATGTTTCCACTGATCCTTACACAGCAAAAACTTGTCATGTGGAATGAGAAAAAGAAGGTTGGAATTATGTTGGAGATGATAATTTTGCAGTTGAAGAATATGAGCGATATAGCGATCCACTGATTGAGGACCAGGAAAAAGGATGAACTATGGAATATATCATTTGACTGCAGGAGTTTGAAGATATGTTGAGTGAAAGCTAATCAACATAATACAAACACAGAAGTAAAACATTTTGAGATATAGAAATGCAGGAAGCAGCAGAGAAGGTCTCATACTGAATCTGGCTAGAAAGAAACAATGAATGTTGGAGAAAAGTACCAATATAACTTCTGGGGAGGGTGGCCATTTCAGAGATGCAGTAGAAGGCTGAAACTGCAAAGTGGTTCCTCCTGATGATCGTGGTACTGGATCCAACTGCAGAGCTCTTAGCTGTTGTATACTTTGAACAATGCATACAAATTATCGTTACCTTACATTAAAACAGACAATTTTAATTTGATATTAAAAGTTCAGTTTAATTACATCAAGTATAAACGATAGTAAAGTTAAAATAAAGTTAAAAATGTTCAAAGTCACTGGAAAAGACGTGCAAACGTATTCATGATGAAAAGTATGCAAAATTTTTTTATTTGATGAATATGAAAGTAAAATTATTTGATAGATTAAACTTGTTGTCACTTTTTCCCCAGGAGATTTAAAGAAAGTCCTTCTACAACTCCAAAATCTAACATTTATACCCAGTTAAGACATAGGAGGAATAGAGAGACAATACTCTTAAAGAAGGAGACATCATTAAAATCCTAACTTTGCACATCCCAGATTTTGCTACAAACAGTAGTAAGCAGTGGGTAATCGTGAACCGGATCAGAACAAGACACTGTAGGATTGCAGTAAACACATGTGAAGATAGATAGACTCCCCAATCTGCTCAAAATGCAAGGAAGCCCCCCATGGTACAGACCACCCGATTCTACACTGTCCAGTTACCCGACTGGAAGGAGGCTATGTAACAACCCATCTACCTAAAGACAATTTCTCAGACTGGCTAAAAAATATCAGTATAGAGGTCTAACCCATACGATACTACTACTATAGAATTGCACTTCTATCCCTGAACAAACCATGTGATGCACGTGTGTGGATGGGGATTAAACATTATGATCACGCTGGTAAAGCAAAATCATCAAATGAAAGCGTGTGGGTCACAGGAATCGTGTCATATTCATGAAACTTGAGAAAAGTAAAATTTATTTGCAAACAAAATATTTTAACTCAAACTTACATGATAGACGGCACGTTGGATTTCATGAGTTCCATGTAATATTTCAGAGACAACAGCTTCTTCCAACATATCAGCATTGAGGTATTTCTTCTTGAGAGGTACACCATTCAGCAATACTTGTGGCAAATCACTAAGGCCAGATTTTTTGATAAAGTCAGCTGCAACCTGAAATGTAAAAAATTTTAAAAAAAAAAAACATTTTGAAAATGTGTACTCATTTTAGCACAAGATGTCTCCATTTCTTTTGATAAATAAAATTTTTGCTAAATTAATTACTTTGATTTCGAAATGAAAATGATGCATGCAAATATTTAAATGGCTGTGACACAAGTTGCTTTTTTTTTTTTTTTTTTATTCAATTTTCACCCCAAACAGGGCACAGTGCCACTTGGAAGTAGGAGTCTATTATCAGGGACATAAGTTGCAGGAGTATTATGAAGGGAGATGAGTAGCAAGATGTCTGGTCACATTACACTTGAACTTCTGCATGTCAGTACAGTTGGGAAAGCAGAATCCAGGAAGGGAGTTCCAAAGTCTGGCAGTTCTGGGGAAGAAACTAATGGAGTAGAAGGCTTTCTTACACCCAGAAATCTCTACTGTAAAGAAGTGGGATTTAGCTGCTTGCAGGGTTTGTCGGGGGTAGTCACATCGAGGGGATACAAGTGCTTGTAGTTCATCAGGGCATTCACCATTAAAGTACTTGTTGAACAGGTAGACATTTCCTTGATAGGACAGAGGCTGAAGCTTAGATGACAGTTCAGGACTTAACAGGTTGGCGACTCTTTTGAACCCTGTCAAGGAGTGAGAGACAAGTAGTATATGCACTAGCCCAAATGTGACAACAATACTCCATACTTGTGTGAATGGTGGCCTTATAGAGGTACAGCATACTTTCGGGTGTCAGTAGTTTTCTAGCACGGTAGAGGGAGCTCACCTTCTTCGCAGCAGCCTTGGCAATGCTCTCAATGTATCTATTCCAGTTCATGTTCCCTGTAAACGTTAGGCCGAGGAATTTAAAGGAAGTACTTTCGGGTAATGTGTTCTTGGCCATTGCTATTGGTGGTAGTGAAGGTTTCTTGTAGTTATTGAAGGAAACAAGCTTAGTCTTGGCAGCATTGAATGTGCCCATCCATTTTTGTCTCCATTCCACTACAGAATTGAGGTCATCCTCTAGTGATTCTGCCATTTCCTTAGATATGTATTTATTTGTTTTCCCCTCATGCTTGTTATGGAGGATGGTGTCTTTGGCAAATATACCCATCTCCGAAACAATTTTATCAGGGAGATCATTTATGAGTATCAGGAACAATAAAGGTCCAAGGATAGACCCCTGGGGTACTCCCGCATTTATATCATATTGTTAAGATGTACGACCGTCGAAGACAACTTGGATTTTTCTCTTACTTAAGAAGGATTTAATTACATTATGAATTCTTCCAGTGATACCATATGATCTAATTTTCCTTAGAAGACCATCGTGCCATACCCTGTCAAAAGCCTTAGATATATCAAGGGCTACCGCTCTACCTTCCCCTGTTTTGTCCAGTGAACGGTATATACGTTCAGAGACTATAGTTAAGATATCTGCTGTTGAACGGGCTTGCCTGAATCCATATTGTTTGTCGGTCAGGAGTTTATCAGCTTTTAAGTGTTGGACTAGGGCTTGATTAACTAAGAATTCAAATATTTTGGCGAAAAATGGGAGGAGGCTAATAGGGCAATAATTTAGTGGGTCAGTTCTTTCACCAGAATTCTTGAAGGCTGGTACCACAGAAGTGGTTTTCCAGCAGTCAGGAAAGCAAGATTCATTAAGGCATTTATTTTAAAGTTTGACGAGAACTGGAGCAATCTTAGCGGAGCATTTTTTTATTAGCAAAGCCAGGATGAGATCTGGTCTACATGTTTTTGAGGTGTCCAGGTTTTTTATGATACCATGCACCTGAGAAGGGGTGATTTTCAATCATCTAGTGTGGCCTCTGTCTGCAAAGGAAAGTCGGGGAGGGAGTGGTGTGCCGGGTCCAGTGTGGAGTTTGAGGCAAACCGACTGGCAAGCAGATTTGCCTTGTCGGTTGCCGTGCAAGCAACCTCATGATTGTTTGATAGTGGGAAATCTTTTACTGTCCATTAAAAATGATAGAATCCTTCTACCGCTCAAGAAGATATCTCACTACTAATGCAATTCTCTATCTATATAAAAGCCAAGTACATCCAAGGATGGAGAACTGCTGCCACATCTAGGCAGGAGCTGCTAAAAACAGCCTATCCTGCATTGACAGAATACAAAATAGACTTCGTGGCTTAGTCGGGGATGCCCTTTTCTCTTCCCTGCAACCTCTCTCCCACAGAAGAGACTTTGTTTTATCGTTACTTTCATGGCAAGTGCTCGTTTGAGCTCCAATCTCTGGTATTCCTCGCCAATCTTTCACGATAAACACCTGTCTAGCTGAAACCACTGTCAAAAATTATCCTTACTCTTTTTCTGTGCCAAAACCAAAACGTAGATTCCATGAACAAAGCTTCTTTCTTAGAAGTGCACGCCTGTGGAACTCTGTTCCGTCTGCCTGTTTTCCACCTGACTACAACTTGGATGTCTTCAAGTCCAACATAAAAAATTCCTGATGAATTGCCCCCTTAAGTAAGATATTTTATCAAATCTCCAATACTAACAATTACTACAATACTATCCCATTGATTACTGTACACGCAATAACCCTTATCCCCGAGTAGCTTCCGGGCCTTGATAAATGGTGACAAAAAAAAAAAAAAGGTTATATCGTCAAAACCATTGTGAGAATAACAATCCAAGATAAGAACAGTAGTTTGAATAATCCAACTTATGTGCACTTCATATTGAAACGTATGTATATATCTTTGTTGTATTGACAAATACATTTTGTTGAAATAATTTATGTTTGTTTTCATTGCTATTATATGCTGATTATAACATGGTCCACATGTGGGAACAGAAAAACAAAGCTACCGAGGATATCACGAGAGAAAAAAACACCCAACACACATCAGGTTTTGTTAGATAAGTTTTGATGTTGACACTCGAGGCGGAGGGTGGGATTGTTAGGAATGGATTGCTTACCTTTCTCAAATCATCATAGTCATCATCATCACCAAAAAGCTTCTCAATATCTTCATCGTTGAAACGAGAACTGAATTCATTTATGATGAAATCTGAAGTCATTTCTTCTGATTTGTCTTTTTCATAAAGCTGTCAAAACAGGAAGCAAAAAGTTTCTTAAACAAATGTTAACAAAGTACAGAAGAGACAATATTGAACAAAGGAAACAAATTTCATCATTTAATAATGACAATAAATTTGTAATTTCATTCAACAGATCATCCTCAATTCAAATGATTATTATATGATTATCTCATATAGAAAGTTATCAAATCAATGTTTGATTCTGACTAGCCATTTTTTTCCTTTTTATACTTGTAACATATTCTTAATACAAACAATTTGTATAATTTACTTCAGTTTATTTCTGAAATCAATCATTTTGGCAAAGATTATTACAATGGAGACAATTTCAAATAATGATCAAAGGTTCAAAATGTAAGGGAGATAATCTATTTTAACTGAAAGAAAAAATGAGTTATCTTTCTAAGCATTTTGAGAGTGTTTTTGTCATCACTTTGTGACTTACACATTTTTTTTAATTAAAAAAATTTAAACTAAAATGGCATTCATGAATCTGAGATTACACTGGGTAAATACAGCTAGTGCTTAATAGTAGGGTGCTTGTCCAGAACTCCCCCCTCACATGAAAAAAAAAATAAAGAAAATCTGCATGATGATGTAATTGCGAAAGAAAGAAAACTCACATAAATTAATCAAGTTATTTTATTTTTAAATAAGAAAATCAAATTTTATGGCTAAACAACAAGTGATGCTCTCACAATGCCATTTTAGAAGCAGACTGAAGAAACAATGGAAATAACTCTAAATAATTCAAACTCTTGCAAGATTTTAGAAAGCCATTCTTAATATGGGTAGGGGGAAACTGGAAAAACTCAAATTCACTTAATGATTTTCTTTATCCAAATAAAATTACTTGAACAATTTATGTGATTTTTGGAATACGATTTTCTCTATATCACAAAAACTTACATCATACAGAGTTTTCTTTCTTTTTGCTTTTTCAGGGGAGTGAAGAGTTCTGGGCAAATGCCAATAATAATGTTATAACTCAAAGAAACAGAAAGAGAAGATGAACCCTTTCTTTTACAAGCAACACCTTATAATTGGCTTACACTTGCTCACACTAATTTAAGCAGAACGTTATGGCTTTCTTAACCAATAAATAAGCTAGCAAAATAAAGTAAACAATAAATGAAGACAAAAACTATAAGATCTGAGAGGGAGGGGGAGACGATTCCTGCTTTATTGATGAGATAATGTAGTTATATGGGACGTAGGGTTAGTGTTAGGACGATAGGGAGAAGGAACTTCACAACTGATTGAGCTTATTACTATAGTTCGTCAATAAAAAACACACTTGTTGCCCATTTAACAAAACATCTGTTGCAAGACAAATTTAACAAAATATCTGTTGCAAGACAAATTGTCATACTATAGTAATCTACAGGGTTAATGTTTGTCTCCCATAATTCCTTTTCACAATAACTCGTCTTCCTTGTTGCGAGTCTTCAAATACAGAAGTCTGCATCTGATACTGTACTATGACTAACACTATTGAATGCTACAACACTTAGTCATAACTCTAGTCATAGTGTCTGGAAAAGTCCATCTATTTCTGAAATTTCTGAAAAACATTGTCATTGCTTTTATCATTCCTATTTCTGTCATTACAATTGGCAGCAAGGATACTCTTCATCTTTAATTTATGTTTTTTTTTGTTTTTCACAAAGAAGGTTTCATTGATTGAAATATAGACATTAAAGAAGATTTAACAATCAGAATATTACAAGTGATAATTGTTGGAATAGTGGAAGTTTAAAAGATAAAAAAAGTTACTGAAATAAAAGAAACAATTTCTAATAATATTAAAATTATGCTATTAAGTGAAAACAAGTCGGATAACAGAAAAGGACGAGTGTTTGATTCAATCTGACACTGAGGGTGGCTTGGAAAGTTCTGTGGATGAGAACAATAGAAAGCCATTACTTACATCAGTGATAAAGGAGAGAGCTAAGGCCGGATCCTGGTCACCCTTGATGTACTGAAAAGCTCTGGCTATGGCCACTCCTGGATCTGAACGACCATCCAAATCTTTGCTGGCATTAACAGCAAACACAATTCCGATCCTGTAAGCAAAGCAAAATTGAAACAAGAACAGATACTTTTAAGACATGTCCATTCAATCTACGTATTTAAGAAAACATTTCAAACCTTAATGCAAGAAAGACGGACAAAGCCTCACATAGAGATAAGAGGAAACATAAAAAAAAAAAAAAAAAAAATTTTTTTTTAAAGTTGGGAGCAGAGAAATGCAGGTCATGGTTGGTCAAGCAGATTATGTGGTTGGAGTATAGGAATTTTAAGTAAAAACAGTAGATGAGACAAAAATGCAGGTGGCCATATAGGACAATCTTCCTCATGGATATTATAAAAACTGATAATTAGAATATCCTCGGAAAGCATTAAGTCACCAATTTTTTTAATGACTTTTTATTGAATTGAGTAAATAAATTATTATTCAAAATATTTTCAGTTATTTATGGTCATCAATTTATTCGAATTCAGTCATTTTAGTAAATGTTCTTATGTTATAGGTTCTAATATTTATAGAAGAATCACATTTGGTTAGCCTTGCTTAGCTTGTCCTGTATGGGCAAACCATGATTTAGAATATACTGCAAGCCAGAAGGAGCTACCTCAACCAAACCAAGGTGAACATCATGCCAACAACATTCACGATGTAGAATTTTGATGAAATTTGTTTCATGTAAGAATTTACAAATATGTACTTCATCGACTGCGATAATATTTGTTTTTTTGTTGTTTTTTTTTTATTAGTCATATATTTGGATTTTTTATATTGATCCACTGCTTTCGCATAGAATATTATAGCATCTGTTCTTTTTTATTTTTTTTGAAACAATTCTTTTATATTGCTTGCGATGTGAAATGTTTGAATGTGTATGGTATGCAGTTCTACAGGCATGATTGGTTGTTATTATGGAACTATAAATGTATTACTCTTGTCTGGTTTTACTTGGATAATGGCATGATCAACAACAAGTAGGAAAGATGTGTGCAAATACGGCCATTATGATGCACGAGAGAAACAAATGTACAACAAAATATGAAAAAGTGTCATAAATGAAAGTGACTATTTTCATAAAACCCTGAAAATATTTTATATTAATATTAAAATGATAATTATATAAAATCATTAGGTTCATGGTTGGTGTTTCATGATTTTAAATCTATTGTGCATTTTTGTTGACTTTGTCAGTCTTTCATCTTCAAGTCTTTTTCTTTCTTCAACTCCCTTTCTATTTCAACTTGAAGCCATCGCTTTTATCCCTCATATGCTAAAAGCTAAAAGCATACAAAACTTTCATCACTGCATCATTATTATATTCGGTTAAATACCTATTTTTCATGCTGGGATGCATTGAACGACTTCTAGAAATTGATTTCCAAACTAACCAATCTCTGGCCAGATATTTATCTCTCAGGCATTTAACTTATCTTTCAAGTTTTATCACCTTTATCAAATGTTTGCTGGAATTTCCCAAAGCATCCATTCTTTCAACATAACCATAGCATCAAAATCTTCTTTTGCACACATCTCGCTATACTATGCTGATTTAATCTTTCTTTGAAATCATCAGAACCAAATCTATGTTCAAGACTCACGTCACATATCCATCGTCAGCATTCTCATATCATTTCTATCCATACATCATCACATTGTGTACACACGCCTGGTGTGGATCATGGAAATATTTACACGGATCAAATAATCGGATGTAAAATTCAAGTCTTGTTGAACCTGATGCCATCACATTAGCAGCAACATATTTAGAAAAATAACCGATTCCAAGAATTGGTTGAAATAACAGGAAAAACAAGAATTAAATGTTTTGCTACTATACTACGTGTTACTTGAAGATTCTTGCAAACATTCTGTTATAAAATAACATTTTTAAAAGTTAACCTTTTGCACCAACAGAAGACAACATTATTTCTTCAAATCTATAGAACTTATGAATGCCTATCTTAATGTCATATATTTAAATCCATGCTCCATCAATGTCTATGCACTGCCGAAATTACAATAGACACAAAAGTCCTGATTTATCAGGGGTTTGTTTGGATGATCTTCTTTACTGTTGCAAGACTTGGCCGATGAGAGTTGCAGATCTAAACAAACCAAGCATGCGGGGTCCCCCCTCCCACCGAGTGAAAAATTTAATTTCATCATGACTAATGTTTGGGCAATTTTTTTTTTTTAAATCCAAAGCATGGTTACTGAGAAAAGTGTGAACAAACGAACAGACAAATGGGGGTGAATTACTAGGGCCAATTCCTCCTTTCTTGGGGCACCAAAAAGTTGATAGTGTTTCACTTATACGGCGTCTTTCAAATCCTACAGGTCCATTTCCATCATTTTGTAACCAATACACAAATCTGGACACAATGCAAGATCATGCCACAACCCAGTGCTTTTAAAGTGGAGACTCCTTTGGTTTGACCACACTGAACGCTGCGACACAGAGTTCATCTACAAAGCAATAGCTCCATAACCACTCCCAGATTGGAGAAGATGCTTGGGAGGCGAGCTGAAGACGTGATTACACATCAAAGTCAACGTCAAACCTGCCTCCAGTTCACAGATCTACAGTGTTCACCATTAGTCCAAGGACCAGCTGCTCCCAACTATCTTGGTCGCCTTGTACTGTTGTGCATTGTCTGTGTTCATCTGAGATGCTGTGTGTTCTATGGAAGGAGCCGATTCAACTCATCCTGGCTGAATCTCGCCAAGTCAGTCTATACGCCCATTTTATCACTGCAGATTTTTTATTTATTATTAAAGAAGTTCAAATCTTTATAAAATTATTGGACGTAAATAGATTTGAAAACTTTCAATCTTAATACATGATGATTTTCACAGAATTTTAAAGTCAGAAATTACTTTGTTTTTGACAGTTTAAAGGCATCCAAATTCCTTTCAAATTTCAAAAATTCTCCAAATAATTCATTTTTGTTTTCATTAAAAAAAGAAAAAAATGATTGAAAATGGATATTTTTTTATAAAAATGAAATGCAGTATTTTTTTTCGAATAAGATTTTTTTAAATTGATTTTTGCATTTTTGATTTAAAAAGTTAATAGTAAGAAAACAATATATAATTTACGTAAAGGTGAGAAACACATAGACGCAAGAAATAGTCACATTATTTAAATAATAAAGCAGGGATGTGATGGGCCGATGAGAAAAGTTGAAATTGAGAGGAATTTCACAATCTGGGGATAAGTGGGGATGTGTGTACATGTATTGTTTTTTTGTGAAACAAAATCTTTCCTTCTGTCTCTTATGAATCATTTTGATCGTATGAGGCAAACAAATTCAAACCCAGACTCGAAGAGGAAGAGAGAAAAAGCAGGAAAAGCGCACGCAAGAGGCACAGAAAGAGAAATAAAAATCAAATGACGAAAAAACAGGACGTAAATCAAATTTGTTTAAAAAATAATTGAAAGGAAAAATATAATTAGTTTGTTCTGATATACAAAAAGCAAAATTCTGCTATAAAATGAATTTATATATTTTTGAAAATTACTGATAATTCAAAAATTTTGCTTTTCATTTTTTGTGCAAATTTTTGTAAAATGTGTATATATAAAAAAAGATTTAGTTTTGTAGAAAGCAGGTGAAGAGAAAGAGAGAGTGGCTCACCTGACGGGGGCACTATGCACATAAAATGCTTCAGCTATCTTTAATAAATCTCTACTTTGAGGATGAGCAGGATCTAAAACAAAAACCTGAAGAAAACAAATTGAAATGATTAAAACAAAAAAATTGTTAAAAAATATTTTAGCTCTCCACAAAGGCTACATATAAAACAGGATCAAGACAATAATAAAAAAGATTTTTTTTTAAACTAAAACAATTTTTTAAATTGATTATTATGACAAGAAGTAGCCATTGATTATAAAGGTTTTCTTCAGAAGATTACTAGCTATAGAATATTTGGAAATGTCCTCTCAACCATCAAATCTTTTCTCTTGGATAGATTTATAAAAGCAGTTGGGCAAAAGTCTGAACATAGTATCAATGCTAACGTGTTTCATGGATCAATCTTAGGCCCACCCCTCTCTGTGATATTCATCAGTGATCTCCCTAAACACATTCTAAGATCACTCATCAACATTTATGCGGATGACACAACACTTCAGAGAACATTAATGATCAAAATCTGATTCTCTCTTTCCTAGAACTGTCCACCCGTGAAACTGTTCCACTGACCTGTTCCCAGCTGACTACAACATGATCATCTTCAAGTCTAATAAGAACAAATTCTTGCTATCTTGTCCTCTTAAATAGCCCAATTCTGACCAATTCCTACCAAAAATCTATCACTGAAGTGTTGTCACACGGATCACTTTACACTCATTAACTCTTATCCTCAAGTAGCCTCCAGGCCTTGATAAGTAGTGATTCCTAAAAAAAAATTATCAAAACAAATCTTTCGACCTGTATCACAAGGTACAATGGGGAAAAAGGTAGCTGGTTTTTATGCATCTAAAACAAAGATTCTCTCTTTTCACCATCAATGCTTGGATCCTCACTTTTCCTCACTTCAAATAAATGGCTCTTTTCTTGAAGACTTCTGTTTTGATAAGCATTTTGGATTGTCCTTCACTTTAAACCTGAAACGAAGATTTACATCAAATTTGTTGCTAAGAAAATGGTTGGATCATTCTACCGTTCCAGAAAGTATTTCACGCCTAAGGTAATCTTCTACCTGAATAAGGGTGGTGTATGTCCCAAAATAGAGAGGTGCTGCTCAGACTTGTCAGAATACAAAACCAACTTCAAAATCTAGTAAGGGATATCCTGATAAAGTGTCTTATTTAAGGGGGTGGTTTATCAAATCTCCATTACTAACGATTACTACGATATTATCCCATTGATTATTGTACACACAATAACCCTTATCCTCGAGTGGCTTCCAGGCCTTGATAAGTGGTGACTACCATGTAAAAAAAAAAAAAAATCTTCTCGGCTATACAGCCTTTTTCTCATAGGAGAGATGTCGTTAGCCTTTCTGTTTTATCATTATTTTAATGGCAGGTGCCAATTCAACTCTAATCTATGGTTACCCTCTGTAAAACATTAACACAAACTCATCAAACTACAACCACTGTAAATAATTTTCCTTTCTTACTGTGCACCTAAAACTTAACATAACTTATATGAGCAAAAGTTTTTTTCCTAGAATTAACCTCTGTGGAACACAATATACTGAGGTTACTTCCTTGTTGACTACAGCCATTTTGAAGTCCAATATAAACAAAGCCATCCTCTTGATTAATCAAATTCTGCCAAATTTCAACCATTGTTACCAATCACCACATTATCTTACCATCCACCTGACAAACCCATCAGCCTTTATCCTTGAGTGGCATTTGGCCTTGATAGGTGGTGAATCTTTAGTTTAAAGAAAAAAGAAAAACAGAAAGAAAAATTACCTCTCACCATGACTTCCTTTCATTCGTGAGCAAAGTTGGGAGGAATGAGGAAAAAACGCTCCACCCCTATTCTAACATGTAGAAGAGTTAAAAGTTATACAATATCTTTTAAACTTTTTCTCTCCCTGTCCCTTGTGCAAAGATAGAATAAATACCAGAAAGAAGAAATTGTTTTTAAAGGGCTACAAATAAGGAAGAAAAAAAGACCAATATTTTTGCACAAATTCTACAAAAAAAAACAAAAACAAAAAAAAAAACGATATTAATTGTTAGAAACACATTAGAATAAGTAAATCACGCTAGATGATGATGATGATTTTTTTGATGATCTTTTGATGATGAATTTTTTTGATGTTGATGATGATGTTGATGATGTTGATGAATTAAGTTTTGTCTAAAAGTTGTTTTATTAATTCAGCCAAGAACTTATTGGATGATGTGTTCTATTCAAAACGCATTTGAATAAATATTTGCATAAACCCAACTATGTACTATTTTCTAAAATCTTGTCAACTTTAGAAAACACTGATTACAATAATAAATTTTCCAGGAAAAATTATGAGGATTTGTCTTCCGAGAGGATTTGTTTCAATCTATTTGGAGTATGAGGTATTCATTATGTGAAATAGTATTAGAAAAGTTTCTTTAAAATCAATTGTGAAATTTCAAAAAGCTTGCATAAATTATGTAGATTCCTTTTTTGATTTCAAAAGAATCAAATAATATTGATCAGAATAAAAATATTTGACTCTTAATGTCCAACCTAAAACAAGAATTATTTCTAACTATAGATTCGGCAGTAACTGAAACAGAACTGGATTTTGTCTCGTGTGTATAACCGCTTGTATTACTCATCAGCTGCGAGACTGTATATTACTGGCGTATCAAAAATGACCCAAAAAATTAAACCTGTAATCATTGTGTTTCAAACATATCTCAACAATCCTTGTTAATGAATTTATTTTGAAAATAAATTCATTTATTTCCTAATCTCATGTTCTTTAATCATAATATTTTTAACAAAATCAAATTCTCTGAATAAACTTATGTTGATGGCTTATTAAAAGTTAAAAGTAAAATAAATGTTCCCAACATACCATGTGGAAAATATTTTTGCTGATATGTCTCAACATTCCTGGGAAAGTGGGTCGGAGCATATCCTGAATACTGCTTGGCCATCTCCGGTATTTGGCATCCTTTTCTAAATCATTTATGTACTTAAAAAGGAAAAAATAAAAAGTTAAAATTAATAAAATTACCAATAATGACACGAATAGCATTATTCTGAAAAAACAAAAAAGAAAAGAACTTTCAATCTGTGGAACACATTAATATAGGATTGCTTCCCTGTGGGATATATCGTCATCTTAAAATCGAACATCAATAAATACTGCTCATGAATTATCGTCAAGTAATTTTGTTCATTGTAGGAATCATTTTCAATCCGCTCATAATATTCTTTATCATTCAATTGACAATATCTTTAATCCTTATTCTCAAGTGGTTTTAAGCCTTGATACGTGATTATTCCAAAGGATTTTTTAAAAGTCAGGCTTATGTTTCTTCAGAGTGAATGTAGGTGTTTTAAGCATTAAAATTTTGGTATATTTGGAGACATTTAATTCATTACCGTGGCCTTGACTTCTAGATTAATTTTATCTGAAGTACTTATGAGTGTTACCTTGTAATTCTTAATTAGTCTATGGCATAATTGGAGTGCTGAAACTATGCTTTGTCCCAAAAGTCCAGCCTTTGAATCCGGAATAATGTCTACTATAATGAAACAACAATTGAATGCATTTTATTTGGCTGCATAGGAATTTTTGAATCTGACAAAAAATTAGATAAGCTTCATAGAGAAAAGTGAAAAATCTATCCAGCAGCTGATGAGGTTACAGTAACTCGGTGCTCGGATTTGACACGATACAAAACAAATGTTGGTCAGTTCTTACCTCAATAGCAGAATGGCGGAAATCAAGTACATAGTCTTCCACAGTATTTTTCAGATCCATCTTCACCAATTTATTTAAACTTTCTTCCTGAAAATTAACATGGAATACTATACAATTACATAATGAAAACATTTATAGATCTTTTGTTGGGGAATAGAAATGATTCTAAAGTTACATTTGATTTAGAAAATGTTTCACTTGTAGATAAAAATGTTACTTATAAGTAATTTCTTTGATAAATATATATTCAATTTTTTTTTCATTTACTATCAATCAAATATTAATTGCAATAAAAAATAAAATAAGGGAAACATGAAACAATTTTTTTTTTAAATCCAATAAAAAAAATTAAAATTAAAAATTGTAAAACTGACTATATTTTTATTTTTCTCTAAACATTAAACTAGGGAAAACACTGGGAAGTACAGCGAGTTAAGGAATTGTTTTTAATACATATATTCATAATTAAAATTTACTTAAATAAAATAGAAGACAAAATAAGCTGCCAGACGGAGAAAATCATCACTTTTAATGCAAGACAAAAGGAGTGTCAATTATTATGTGTATAAACTATTAATTTTTCACGTGCAAGATTTTGGTGCATTTATTTATAATTTTAATTTTTCAATGAAAAATCATATGATATTCAACATTTTTTTTATCCATCACCAACCATGATCACAAAATCCAAAGTCTAGCCTACAGGCTACAAATACTTATAAATATTGAAAAAGTTTTTTAAACAAGAAATATTTTATATAAAAACATAAAAAGGTGGACTGAAGGTAAGAATTAATTTCAAATATTTGCCAATGAGTTTTAGAATAAACAAGAAACCAAATGAGTTACCGTGACGCCAAGGGAGAAGAGTCCCTCCATAACGGCTGCTTCCGATTTCATTGTGTCCAATAACGTATAAACATCATAGACTTCAATATCAATTGGAATGCCATTCAAATACATGGAACATTCTCCGGGGGACAAATTGTGGTAATTCTCAAAATGCTGAAAACAAGAGAAACATTGTTTTTTTTTTTTAAATTATAAAAAAAAAAAAAAAAAATTTTGGTAAAGCAAAGTCAAAAATATTACAAATCAATTGATTTTCTCAAATTATTATGATTGTTCAAAAGGGAGAAAAACAAAACTTGTCACTACACTTCATAGACACAGAAATGGCAGAAGATTAAAAAAAATAAAAAATATCGAGTTCTAATTCTTTATATTCATTGGGGGAAAACATCAATTCAAAGCAGACCCCCCCCCACTATTTCTCTTGATTGGTAGCAACTGACTTAACAACTTGACTTAAAATATATTTGAAATAAAGCTGACCAATTAACTTTTGATGCGTGTTCAAGCAGACCCTTGTAAATCATATAGAATGGCATAAGAGGAACTATCTTTACACTAAATGTATAAGGCTGAATATACTCAGTATTTTCTGCTTGCTATTGGCAGCCATTTAAAGTTGTCCCCACCATCAATCTTTCCCCAAATATGTTTGGTTGTTTCTTTCATTTCCACTCCAAATGAAAAACATAAGCAACAAATCACAGACGTCTTTATTTTTTTGGGCTCTTAATGCTAAGATGCTGAATATGTAAAAATTAAATTGAGAAGTCAACCCTCCTGAGGAAGGGCACTCTGACCTGCAAAAAGTGCCTGAGCAGCCCTGTAAACATTTCCTGGTGAGGGCGTCTCAGGCGATTAGCCTGAAACTAATCGCTTCTCAAAGAGAGAAGGCAAAGGCTGGGAGGGTGGACTTTCTAGAACTGCACAGAACTCAACTCTCAATACAAAATCAACAGAGACCAAATCATTACAGGAATGGTTTAATCTGTTGATTTTGGGGGTCCAGGATAAAAACCCCTAGCTGGATGCCCTCTATGTAATAGAAATAAAGATTGACCAATTGTCCTTGTTTCAGTATTGATTCAACCAATTAGGGCTTTTTTTTCTGTATTTCTCAGTCTTTATATAATACAAGCAGGAATTAATTATATCATTTAATGCTGAACAGCTGACTAGAATAAGAAAGTGGGCAATATAATCTCCAACCTTCTTCAGGTACATTGTTGTTGTTGCTGTATTTGTACAGAATTTCTAACTAAAACTTTTATTCAATCCATGGAGGCAAACTCGAGCCAGGGATTTTTATTCTCGGCTCCCCAGAATCAACAGAGATTAGACCATTACTGTAATGATTTGGTCCCTGTTTACTGTGGTGTAATACTCTTTCTGTGCAGTTCTAGAAGGTCCACTCTCCCAGGCTTTGCCTTTTTTGTTGAGAAGGGGTTAGTTTATTACTAATCACCTGAGGTGCCCTTACTGGGGAATACCAGCATGGGGGGCTTTTTGCTGGTCAGTGACATTCTTCTCAATCCCACTTTCTGGCTCTGGTGTCACAATTCTTGCAGTGGGAGAGAACTAAATACTTGAATGAGGGTAAATTGTTCTCTTTTCATCAGCCATGATCAGGAAGCAGTCTGAAGCAATTTTTATGACAATCTTAGTATCACCCATAGTGAGGATTGAACCTTCAACCTCTAGAAGATTGTTGCTTGAAACGGATTGTTTCTCAACCACTTTATCCATTATACTATGGTTACATGGCTGATGGAATGAGAAAAATCTACCTACATATTAGGAATATAACATTCAGTTTCAAATTCTGTATAGATTCCAAACGCACCAGAAAAAGGTGCGAGGTTACATCAACTGAAACTTTGACCAATAGATTTTGCTTTTTTATTTTTAGTAGAAATAAATAGATCTTGAGAGTTGTCAAAACATTGATATTCAAATTGTAAATCAAATATGGAGAACGTTACCTTCTGGTTTTTGACAATTTCCTTACGAATTTCATCTGGGACTGTTGTTCGGACAAGAGACCTGGAGATGAAAGAAATAAACAAAAGTCAATTAACCTGATTCCTAAAACGGACCAAAAAGAGATTATTCATAGAAAATTTTGTTAAACAATTTTTCAACAGAAACAATGAAATTATGTAAAATAAAATGTCAGATGTTTCAAGAAAATCATTTGTAGAATAAATCAAGATAACAGTTTAGAATTAGGTGATTTCTATATCTATAAATTGTGACAGCTTTTTTGTGTGCTTGTGTTCCTCGCTTTTATGTGACTTTCACATGATGTTTGTTGTTTATCTAGTATAAATTAATTATTTTACAAAAGAATAAAACACAATAAACTTATTTTTTTAATCTTATATTAAAAAAATAATTCATCCTAAAAAAAAAAATGAGGAGTGATGAGTCATTATGGATCATTCGTCTGGTTAATGGCATGGATCTACCATTTTGTTTTTCAACTTTATTCATTGTTAACAAAGCATGTTGTGATTAAGGGCCAGATTTATAAGAGTCATCCAAATGTGCAGACAGAAAGATGTTTGTTCACATTACATTTAAATGCCTGCATGTTTATACAGTCAGGAAAACAGGGAGCTAGGAGTGAATTCCAAAGGGAAACGGTTAAAAAAAAAACTCCAATAGAGTAGAAAGTTCTCTACCATCTGCGGATTTCTACAATGAAAGGTTTTGTTGCTGGTCAAGAGGGTTGAGATTATTTTCATTGAAGGGGTACAAGTGCAGCAAGATCATCATCAGCCGACATTCCATGGAAGTACTTGTCAAACAAGTAAATGGATGCAGCATTGTGGTGATGAGACAGGGGCTGGAGCTTGACAGACAGACTTATTAGTGTTGGGACGATTAATCGGAATTGGAAAAATTTAAACTTTTGGGAGTATTGAAATCGGTATTGGAAAAATTTATGCTTATTTTGCGATGCCAAAAATGATTCTTTTGTCTTTTTTATTTGATATTGTTTAAAGCAAAATTTCCTATTGCTGGTCGTAATAATGAAATAAACATTTATTAATTTTAAACTAACAGTAAAACTAAAATCCATAGATCATTCCCCACAAATCTATTTTCACGCTTGATAAAATATCTGCACATTAAATGTTTTTATAGTAATCGTGAAAAATAACTTCATGGTTAAATATTTAGAGATTTATAAACAATCGGAATCAGGAATTTCGTATGGAATCAGAAATTGTATTGAAATCGAGAATTTAGTACAGAATCGGGAATTGTATTGGAATCTGAAAAAATATTGGAACCGTCCTATCACTAATTATCAGATATAATTTTGTGTATTCTTCTCAATGATTCTATGCCAAAACAGACCAAACATTGGCAACAATCGTCAAAATAAGCTATTTTTCCCCAGATGAATGTAATAAACACATCTCAAATCTAGTTTTTTTTCAATTCCATATTCTGTAGCAATGTCCATATCATTTATGTTGCACCATTATCAGACATAAGATTGAACTCAAATTGAAACCCAGTAACAGAACAGATGGCTTGAATCGCCCATATGACAGGCTGTGTCTGGTATATAGGTCTTCATATGGACAGGATGTTGTTCAAGTGTACGTAAGTATAGAGATGAGCATACACTGACCGATTAAATGGTCAGTTATTTAAGTATTAAGCAGAATTAATTGCTGGCCTGATGAAAACTGGTCAACATGATGTAAATGTTGAAAGTGATTCTTGCTGATTGTGGTTTTTGGTCTACTAACCTGGCTTGCACGGGGAAATTTTGACTGATTGTTTTTAACACGTTCAATGCTTCTTCAGGCGGAGCTGTTAGCGCTTTCGTGGCAGCTTGCAAACTCAAATCTGAAATGAGACGGATAACAAGTTTTTTCAGAATGTGAGAGATTGTATATAATAATTCCACAGCCAAACAACATCGCAGCACACAAGAGCCATGATAGTCAATGAACCGAAAGTTCAAGACTCGAGTTTCGCCCTCATTTGGGCTCATCAGTTAGAGAAAATCTGTCTGTCTAAATGCCTAACTAATGAGCCCAAATGAGAGCGAAACTCGAGTCTTGAATTTCCAGTTCATTAACTGTCATGGCTCTTGTGGGCTGCGACGTTGTTTGGCTGTGGAATTTATTATAACAATAAGTCTAAAGAAATTTGGAATCAGGTTAAAAATCAACAAAAATGAAAGCATGTGATTAACAAATTAAAAATTTATATATGCCTATAATATGATAGCATGTTATTTTGTGTGTCGCACGCTTACATCTTTTTCTTGCAAGTGATTATCATTTAATTGTTATGATCTGCCATTTCTTGTAATGAATAATTTTACCAAGAATTCTTCACAAGTTTTGCTTTCAGTTCCAATTATAGCTGAAGGAACTAAAGTTATACATATGGTCAAATTCTAGTGCGGACGTGTGTTAAAAGCACACTGATGTGTTAGCGTCGTACTGTGCTTCTCCCAGACAAATCAACCTCACGTGCACGTCGTGACCATTGCCATGCAGACGGGGGCTCTGATGAACTGCAAGTGCCCTGCACATATAACTGGACCTCAACTGCCCTGTGGGTTAAGGTTCTTTTAACTAAAGTTTAAGGGTGAGGTAACCCTGACAGAAACCTCCAAAGGAGCTTAAGCCCCTTCAGCTGTGGTGTACATGACCCACCGGCATGTGGAGTATACTATGATGTCCAGCAACCTAAATCCCAGTCATGGATGAAATGGCGTGGGGGGAGGGGGAGTGTTCGCATATGCTGTGATGAAGGCAACCTCTCTAGAAGGAAAACCCGCATATAAAACCTGTGGTGGCTGTTGCAAGCAATGATGTTGACTTGCTCTTCTTTTTGGTTCAATATGGTGGTTGTTGCTCGGTGCAAAGTCTTTCCTCACTATAAAAAGCTTCAAGCACAGGCATTACTTGATATGTAATGGAATACACATTTTACCATCAGGTGTATCTCGATAACAAAATGGCTGGCTGTAGCCTAAAACAGCAAACAAACATTCAATGAAAGCTAATACAGATATGGACGTCAATAAAACAATCCTATGTTGCCAAAACTAACTTGTGTGAACTGCAGGCAGACGTGCAAGACATAGGTGGTTTAGAAGTGACCGTTCAGCATGTGCTGCGAGTGACACTCATGTCTGCTGTACCAAAGAATGCCTGAGTTTGGCCAGGCTTAAAAGCCACTTTCATGCGCATCACCACTTAACTGTCTTCCCATATTAAGTAATGGCAATATTCGAGATCGAACTTGCTGCCATCATATATATATATATATATATATATATATATATATATATATATATACATACATACAGATACATACACACACACACACACAAAGTTAAAGGTATTCAGAGGATAAAACCCATGAATTAAAACGAGTTTAAGAGTGCTCAATAAAAAAAAAAAAACAGAGTATAATATTTTTATTTATATAGACAAATATTACATAGTTGCTACACTGAACATGCTAATGTTTCGGAACAATTGGTTTATTATAAAACCAAAGGCCCTTCATCAGGCAACTGAAATAAGTTTATCCGCTATTCACTATAGCTGAACCTTAAACCTTTAAGGTCATCTAAGCTTAAGCCTTTGTCCCATCGACAAAATGTTGCATCCCTCTGTCTACAAGTATTTCAATGGTAAATGCTCTGATGAAAAAACAAACACTTGTACCACCTCAACATAAATATACCCAACAAATAGGTAAATCCCACCCCTAAACAGTAGAGATCCCTAGGTGTAAGAAAACCTACTCCAATAGTTTTTTCCCAGAACTGCTAGACTTTAGAATTCCCTTCCGGATTCCTGCTTTCCCAACTGTACTGACATGCAGAAGTTCAAGTGTAATGTGAACAGACATCTTGCTACACATTTCCCTTCATAATACCCCTGCAATTTATGTCCCCGATAGTAGGCCCCTACTTCAAAGTGGCACTGTACCTTGTTTAAGGTGAAAATTGAATGAATTGAATATAATGCATCCAAATCATATGGACATATTTTTTTATTTTTAAATCACAACTTTATAATTTATAAGAATCAATAGAAAATTGAATCTATAATAATATATATGAAATCTGCATAAATTAAAATATCATATTCAAGCATATTTTATGACCGGGCTATGCCAAGCGTCCTTGCTAGCTCAGGTAAATACTTTTGCAGTTTTAATAAAAGAGCTACAATAATATTAGAGAGCCTCCATTTATGCTGAACATGCACAGAATGCCAACAGCAATATATTATATATGAAAGAGTCCGTTGTAGAATTTCCACAGTGCATATATATATATATATATATATATACTAGACTACCCGTGACCCGTTGAGTCAGTATGTTATATTAGCTATAAAATTCATGTATGAGTGTGACACTTGTGACATAAAGAAAATAGAGTTATTTTTATATAATAGAAACATCTCTATGAAAGTATATCAAAATGAAAAATCACGGACGGATCACTCAAACATGAAAAAAAAATCCTCCCTGTTCATGTAAAGTTACCTATTTTTCTGAATAATCGCTCAAAAATCGAAAATTAAACATGATTTTCCTACGAATCGAACGCAGAAAAAAGTCATTTAGCAGCAAAATCGCACATGAACCTACCGATAAATATAAGAATGAAAAACCCATATTGAAATCCTTCAACCAAGTTATAGAAACTTAAAATTTAAAAAAAATAATTAATAGAACCTGTAGCAAAACAATAAAACCTAAATAAAATAAAATGAAATAAAACTAATATTGAAACAGATTAGTAAATGTGTCAACAAATTCACCGTTCTCACACAACTATTTTATATCTAGAAATGTAAACAAAAAATAAAAAAGGAAAGAAGGAAAAGAGACGGATAGAGAGTAGTAGTAGTAGTAGTAGTAGTCTTGGCTTTACTACAATTGTTCTTATGTTTGTCAACGGGTTAAAGTTGTTTAGTTGTAAGAAAATAGCGACAGTCGTAATAAAGAATAGTTGCAAAACACCCCTACTTTTCCCATCTTAAATAATAATTTCGAAATAATAACGTCAATATT